>NW_022196136.1:924700-1036108 GCF_008641045.1 Pistacia vera | reverse complement strand
TTTCCGCATATGAACAACGCATGACCAAATAGGCTTTATTGTACGAAACATGATTAGTCTCGTACTTATACACCGTATGAACCATACGCATCCATATCGGATCCGACTACAATGTCTCAGGTCAAAGGACTACATCGTGCACTGATATAACCAAACGATAAATCATTGACTACATGCTTTTCCAAGTGATTTGTCGTTATTCGGTCACGTTCGAAAAACAGTTCACCAACCGTTAATCCATACCAATGCCCCAGTGACATGACTATCATCGTCATCCGTACTTATATCAACTCATGATATCTTTCGGAAGCATCCGGTATACCTACTGTACAATATAGTTGTCCAAATTTATATTGCTTCCGTAGGGAACCCTTTTCGATAATTCATTTACCTATTAAATGAATCATTTGGACAATTCATATACATACTTTATTTTAAATGCATGATTGAATAAAGGAAGCAATTTACATATATGAATTGAAGAACTCTTTCTTCTATTATTTATGATATATATAGATATAAGACAAAATGCTCTGAAACCGACAACACGAATGGTTTCTAGGGCATACACTAATATACACTAACATGATATCCCCAATAGTATACTTCTGCTCAGAGCTGAAAGCAACTAGCAGCGTCGGCCGCCTGTTGATGTTTGCCTCTTCCAGTCCCATAGCCTTCACTGCTTCAAGGAATAGGATGTTTGCTGAAGAGCCTCCATCTACGAATACTCTTTTCACTAGGATGTTGGCGATCTGTAGGGAGACGACTAGAGCATCGTGATGAGGAGCGGCCAAGGTGACTGGCTCGTCATCTTCAAATTGAATTACCTGATGGGTCTTTGACCGTAAGACCGGATGGATGGACTGGACTTCATGGTGGTGGTTGGCTTTGGCGTATCGATTGGCTGATGAGTAACTTACCCCACTGATCTCTGATCCTCTGGAGATGAGCGAACAAAATCCTTTTGGTGTAGGTTCTTGCGGAGGTGGTGATTGTTCTTTTGAACTTTTATGGCTAACGGTGTTCTTCCCCTTATCAGTTAGCAGATCCCGGAGATGTCCTCTCTTTAGAAGTACAGCAACATCTAGCCGTAAGGCGATGCAGTCTGTGGTGTTATGCCCATGATCGCCATGGAACTCACACCATTGGGTCTTGTCTCTCCTTGCCTCGGAATTAAGCTTACTTGACCATTTAACAATGGATCCCATTCCCTTCATAATCGCGACGACCTGGGTTGGTTCGACATTGAGGCTGTATTCCGGTATTTTGTATCGGTTCGATCCAAAGTTTCTGCTTTTGGTTCTCATCGACTGGCGATCATACGGTATCTTGACTATGCTCGAATTACGTGCTGGGGGTTGGTAGCGGTGCTCCGCTGGCCTGTGCTCTTGCTTCCTGTCATTCCGCCTTGAATCATATCTGGAGTGAATCATCCAGTTTATCTCATCCTCCTCCCATCTTATTTGGATCACCGCCCGGGCCAAGGCGTCTTCCATTGTGGTGCAACCTAGCTTTGTAAGCTCTTTGTATAGTTCTCCGTCCGGGAGGAGACCCTTCCTGAAGGCACCCACGACTGTCTCAGGGTTACATGCAAGGATGGAGATCTTCTCTTTGTTGAACTTGCTGACATACTCTCTCAGTGGCTCGCCCCTTCTTTGGTATACCCTATATAGGTCGGTCGACAGCTTCTTGAGTTTCTTGCTGCCGGCAAACTATTCCACAAAGGTATCGGTGAGTTGGGCAAATGAGTCGATGGATCCGTTCGAGAGATTCGTGTACCATTGGAGTGCCAGGCCGGATAAGCTCGAACCGAAACTTTTGCACATGCAGGCTTCCCTCAGCGGTCGGGGTATTGAGACGGTGAACATCCGCTGCTTGTATGAGGCTATGTGATCGTCCAGGTTAGTTGTGTTGTCATACAGTTTCATGTTAGGGATGGTAAACTTCTGAGGCATGTCGGCTAGGGCAATCTCATCCACAAAGGGTGAATCCGCGTAACAGTGGGGCCTACTCTTCTTGGTTGGGACCGGCATTCTTGGGATACGTCTCATCACTGCTTCCACATCGGCCAATCTCTTGGCTAGTACCTATTCCATAGGAGAAGGGGACGCCACTAGGTCATCTCGCATGACCGGGTCGGCCTTTGCAATTGTCTTCGGCACATTTCGTTGGACTGTCCCGCGCGGTGTGATTTGGTGATTCATTGCTTCGTGCACACCTTGGTAGCCTGGATCTTCATTCATTCCTTCTAGTTGGATGACTCCCATGGTAACAGTTCTGGTGTTTTGCCCTACATGAATGGTCAGTAGAGTCGTCTGGTAGTCACTCAGTCTGTTAGGATGGATGGGCTCGAGTGTTTTGGTTTGTTGGGTTTGACCGTTCAACCCGTGGGGGTGAGCCGAGCCGAGCCGAGCCGAGCCGAATGGGGTTTGTGTTGCGAAGGTTGACTGGAGGTAAGGTGCGACAGTAAGAATGGGTTGGTCTTGCGGGTTCGGGCTTTCTGTCACTGGACTGTCTTGATCTTGAGGCTGGGATGGGTTGGCAGAATGGTGTTCTGTTGGCGTATCTTTACCTCCATGTGTCAGGACAAAATCATCAACCTCTGATGAGTTTAACGGACGCGGCCTTTTGCCGGAGACTGAGGGTCGGTGCTCTAGTGTATGGAAAGGTTGCATGGATGGAACAGGGGCGCGGAATCGATTGGGGGGTGCCTGGCCAGGCAGGAACTCTAGATCATAGAATTGACTCACCTTCTCCTTAGAGACTAGTTTTCTGCCCTGATGGATGCGTTTTCGGTCCGGATTGTATTGTTCTCGACTTCCAGTGCGGCTACCTTGTCCAAGTTCTGTTGCATGAGAGCGGTCAGAGCCTCTAGTTTGGCCTCGAGGCTGGGATTAGCGTTGTCGGAGTTGTCAGCCACGGAAAGTTCCTCTACGTAGCAAGGTTTATCAAGCCGAATGATCGCTAGAGGCCCCACGGTGGGCGCTAAACTATAGACGTAAAAATCTACCTGTACGGAATAGGGGTTTGATCCCATGAGGTTGAGGCCACTCGCAATCCGCTGCACCTGCACACGTAGAGAAACAAATGCGTGAAGCGAACGGGAAACATCAGGGTGGTGTTTGCCGTAGGCACTCCGACGCTCAAGTTAGCAAGGCTGAAAGAGGCTAGTATAGTGAGGGCTAGGGAGTAGAGAGGTTACCGGAAGTCTAGTCGGAGACTGTGACTAAGGCAGTGATGTGAAGCTCTCAAGTAGGAGCTTCAGGTGTGAAGGTGTAATGTAATGTGTCCCTTGTGAGAGGGCTAGCCTCTGTTTATATAGTGACTGTCTGGTCTCCTAATCCTGGTGGGAGTTGGAGTCCTAGTGTGACTCTGATGCAAACCCTAAAAGAATTAGGGTTGTGGTAAGCTGTCTTACCAGTGTCCGGATAGGAAGGTGATCTTGATTAGGAAAGTAACTTTGAGTAGGAAAGTGTTCTGAATAGGAAGGTGACCTCGAATAGGAGATTGTTCAGGAATAGGAAAATATTCTGAGGGGGCCGTGGGCTCTGGACTCGTCCATGGACCTAGAGAATGGATTGGGATTAGGAGGCTCGTGCCCAGGTGGTTTGGGCCGACTGTATCTTGTATCAAATGGGCCTAATCCGGATCGGGTCGCATCGGGATTGGGCTTGGCTTCTCCTTCACTGTCAGGCGCATTTTTCTATTTGGGCCAAGGACGATTTTTGGCCCTAACAGTCATTCCCTTTGAATCTTTTCTTTCATGACACAAAAAATGAAAAATGGAACCTGACAAAGCATTGTGGGAAAGGTCTAGCAGAAGTATGTTAGAGGATACAATAGGTAATGAACCTGAGAAATTATTTGAACTCATGTCAACAAAAGTAACTCGATTAGCCGCAGTTAAATTTGGAATCTCTCCATAGATTTTGTTATGAGAGAGATTTAAACTAGGTATTTGAAAATGAGATCTCCAAAACCAATTCGGAAGTTTATCCACAATTCCTCAGTTGGATATGTCCAAAAAAATTAGATGCTTCTGTGAATGAAGCCATAATGGAAATGAAGGCCCTAAATGACAATATCCTAACCCTAGATATTCAATCTGAAATGGAGGAATCCAATCAGTACTGACTTTCAACATCAATGAGTTACCAAAGATGCGAAAAGATAAGAGTCTTGTCAAATTGGCGAAATGAATTTCAGAGAGTACTCCTTCCAACTTGTTATTTGAAAGATCTAAAAATCTCAGAAACGAAAGTTCTCCAATACTCACGGGAACAGATCCAGAAAGAGAGTTGTTATTGAGATCAAGATATTTTAGATTTTTAAATTGCCCAAGTTGTTCAGTCAAATGACCAAAAAGATTTGTATTCTCTAAATCCAGATATTCCAAAACCCTTGAAACGCATCCTGAGAAAATGTTTAAGACTTCATGTATCTCTTGACTCAATTTGACATCATACAAAAAAATTGAATTCAAATTGCAAAGTCTCTCCCATGACCTGCTTATGTTTCCTTCAAGTTTATTGTAGGAAAGATCAAGGCTTGTGAGAGAAGTCAAGCTTCCTAAAGCACTTGAAATTGTACCTTCCAAGTTATTTCCCCTAAGAGAAAGAAACTCGAGATGACTATTTCTATACAACCAGTCCGGTATTGAAGAATTGAATAGGTTGAGAGACAAATCAAGATGTTTAAGGGATGTCAAATTTTGAAGTTCATGAGGAAGTGAACCTTCGAGTTGATTATCACTTAAATCAAGAAAGACTAAATTACAAAGACCAGAAACCCAACCAGATATCAAAATGTAAGGAAAATTGCTAAATAAAAGATCAAGTGTGGTAAGAGATGACAAGTTTGCAAGGGGCACTGGGGTAAGTTGAGAAAGGTTACAATAAGATAATTTTAACTCCATCAAAGAAGGAAGTGCGTTTATCACTGATAGCCAATCAAAGGCTCTGTGGAGCTCAATATAGCTCAAATCAAGGCGCTTCAGAAAAGAAAGACCAGATAACCACCCCAAATTCTCAACATGCAAGGATTAATACCAAGGTAAAGATATTGCAGATTAGGGAGATTTCCAAGGTCGTAAGGAACACTTCCCCTAAATCCGGCTTTAGAAAGGTCAAGGTATCTTATATTCCCCATTGAACCAAGAAATCTAGGAACCTAAATTTTTTCAAAATAATTATAGTTCAAGTCCAAGTAAACCAAATGCTAAATTATAGGTCAAGGTATCCTGGTGACGGCGCTTCCGGTAGGTTGAATAATGCAACGAACGCGTCGTATATTGCGGCCTCGTATGTGAAGTTAGTTGAATCGGCTGGCGCTCGTGTGATTCCTCTAATTTATAACGAACCTGAAGAAATTTTATTTGAGGTGAATGATTTAGTGGTTTATTGATTAAACCCTATTTTTTTGTTGGCGTCGTTGTTGTTGTTAAGGTAAAGTTTGTTTTGATGCTTGTTGCAGAAGCTGAAGTTGGTGAATGGCGTGTTGTATACTGGAGGTTGGGCCAAAACTGGTTATTACTACGAGATTGTTGAAAGAATTTTCAAGGTAAATAAGCACATAAAAGTGCTTGTGGAAAAGCACTTACTGAATGTTTCTTAAAAAGCTTTTTTTTTTTTCTTTACCCCTTAAAAATCGCAATTTGAAGGAGTGTTCTGGCAAAAATGCTTTTTCTTTAAGTACAAAATAATTTACTCCTAAACAGTTTCGTAAAAATACTCACTGAATGCTTCTCCGAAAATTACTTTAATCCTTTTTTTTTTTTTTTTAATTTATAGACCTCTAAATTTTTATCATTTTTTTATTTTTTGCAAAAATATAAATTCTTTTTAATCATAAAACCAATGGTCTTTCGAATATACAAGTAATTCATTTTTTCAAAAAGCACTTTAGATGCCTGTTACGCCTGGGAAATCAAGGGCTGACGTAGGAAATCACGTGATTTGGGGGGGGGGGGGGGGGGTACTTGCTCCTGTCAGAATGTTAAGCATACGTCAGGCCTGCCAATAGCTACGGAGCTCCCACGTGCCCATCTCCCTGCTCCAAATCGCGTGAAATCAGTTTGGAAGGTGGGAAATGTGACATAAAGCCGGATTTAATCCTGACATTCACACCAACCCATGGATTTAATGATGATTACTTGCACTCACCTCACTATAAAAAGAGGAAGACCCCTTCATTAAGGGGATTCGGCTATTTTACACTTGGAATTAGCTCTCTCTCTCTCTCTCTCTGATAACTTTGTATTTATTTTTTACCAATCATTTGTAAGTCAGTCCGCTGTTGCGACCTGACCCACTATATTAATACAAATCAGTGGACGCAGGACTTGCTACCTTAGTATCCGAACCACTTTAAAAGGCTCTCATTGCATTTACTCTACATTCTACCCATAATCACATGTGTCTCTTGACCAATCAACGTCACACACGTGTCGATTAGTTGGTGCCAAAAATCACGCATCAACAGTTTGGCGCTAGAAGGAAGGCCCAGATTTAGTGTTCATCCTTCATTAGGAGAATCTTTACTACTGGTCCTACAGTAACAGATGGCCCGCCAATCTGAACCTGAACAAGCCAACCAGCGCGCTGAGGGAGTTCCCCAGACCCAAGGGGATACCTCTTCCAGAATACTTCCAGCCCTACAAATTGTTGCGGTGGATATCCTAGCAACTTCACAGCTTGACCCCACCATCAGAGGCTACCTAGAGAGGTTCGACAATACTCTCCAGACGGTCAACCAAAGGTTAGACCGTCTGGACCAAGGCATGCCATCTAAAACAGTTAAGGCGGTGCAACCGCAAAAAACGCCTGCAGGCCACGCGAAAGCGCGGCAAAGGGAAATAGCCCGTGCCGCGAGCGCTGTAGAGCGTAGACGTAAGGGTAAGCAAGTGACAAAAAGCAAGCCTACGGGCTCCAAAGGGCCAGCGAACACAAACCGTGCCCCGAGCAGGGTGCCGAGAAAACTAAGAGTCGACGAAAAAATAAATCCCGAGCTGTCCCATGCCATGTCGCAGGTGAACCCAAGCAAAAGTGCTGGGCGAGGCGATTCTTATCACCGCCAACAGAACGATCCTGATCGCTATCGTGAGGATGGTCCTTACACCTCGCGGGGTGGTTCGTACCACCACGAGGGTCATGAAAATACCCCGCACCATCCATCGCCTTCACACTCCTCTAGCCAGCGTGTGTCGAGAGCGGCCAGAAATACCGATCGAGGCGAAGAGGAGTCTGACCTCCGGACTCTCCTGAATCGTAATCGCGAGGGTCGGACTCGCATGGGTGAAAGCAATCCCCAACTGGCTCCGTTACCGCAAATTGAGGAGTTGCAGCTAGCTCTGGACAGGCTGAGAGAGCAGCAGAACGAGCAGACCCAAGTCGCCTCTGCATCCCCCTTTTCTCCCGAAGTGTTAGCTGCTGCACTCCCACCAGATTTTAGAATGCCTGACATGCGGCCGTTCGATGGGAACCATGACCCGCAGGATCATTTGTATGAGTTGAATGACCTGATGGAGCTCTACCACGTTTCGGATCTTGCAAAATGATGTTGCCTGGCTGTGACTCTAACCTCTCATGCCAAGCGGTGGTTAAGGTCGCTCCCAGCAGGAACAATCAGTTCGTGGCCTCAGATGAGTACGACGTTCCTACAACATTTCCAAGCAAATCAGAAATTCTCAATGCCTTTGAGCTATCTCAGCAATATAAGGCAAGAAAGGGACGAGTCCCTACAATCTTACATCGACCATTTCCATAGGGAACTCAACAAGGTGGCTCACGCCCCCGAAGAGTCAATCCGAACTCTCATAATAGCCGGAGTTCGCCCGCAAACCGACCTGTGGAAAGAATTACAGGCTGAGGATGATGTTTCCCTCACCAGATTCTATAACCTCGCAAAAAAGTACCTCCGCATAGAAAATTCATTGGCGGCACTACGACGTCGCGATCACAGATCTTTGGGTAGTATGTCTGGTCGGGGAGAAAGTAGAAGAGCTGATCGCAAAGGAGACATTAACGATCAGCGAAAAGGAAAGAAACCCCGCTACGAGCACAAAAAATCCTATGCCTCGGTTCCTCGTCCTGACCGCGACAGGCCCTAATATACTCCACTGAACACCTCTGTATCTGCCATTCTTGATAAATCCAAAGAAGCCAGTCTGCTTGGAGAACCCGAACCCATGAGAACCCCTGCGACAGCTAGAAATAATAAAAAGTACTATCGCTATTATTGGGACAATGGGCACCATACTAACGAGTGCCGAGCCCTGAAACAAGCAATCAAAGAACTTATCAAGAAGGGACACTTCAAGGAATGCATCGATGACTCTGCTCCCTCGAAAGAAAAAGATCGGGGGGAGCCAAGTAAGAAGCGTCGCGATCAAAAAGGGGTGCTCGGTCTCACCTTGATTTTCGAGGGACCGCACTTCGCTGGAAATTCACGAGGTGCCCAAGAAAGGTATGCTCGTAAAGCTCATCACGACCCCATTAGAGTGATGAGTGCGGATCGACGACAACAAAAGGTTCACCGAGAGGAAGAGATTTCCTTCTCCGAGCGGGACGCGTCCAGGTTACACCATCCCCACGACGACGCCCTTGTAATCACTCCCCTGATAGGGCGCTATAACACCTAGAGAATGCTGGTGGATAACGGGAGTGCTGTGAACATCCTGTTCACATCCACCTTCGAAAGGATGAATCTAGACGAGGCCAACCTGAAGCCTGCCTCGTTCCCGCTGTACGGATTCACAAGAGACCATCTACTCCCCAAAGGAACAATCTCACTCCCAGTCACGCTGGGTGATTTTGACGAAGTGACTAGAATGATTGAATTCTTAGTGGTGGATTGCCCGTCAGCCTTTAATGGGATCCTTGGGCAACCTCTACTAAGATAGTTCAAGGCGGTCACTTCAATTTACCATCTGAAAATAAAGTTCCCCACCCCGACGGGGATCGAGGAAGTCAGCGGCTCTCAGCGCGTATCACGTGACTGCTATGTAAAAGCAGTCCAGATGGCGCACAAAGGAAAGGGCATTCCACAAAATGCACCTCGCCAGGCCATGGCGATCAACAGGATCGATCCACGACCTGGCTCGGTTGAGGACAACCTAGACCCTCACATTCAAGACTGCCCCTCCAGTGGGCCAGTTGAGGACCTGACTAAAGTCCAGGTTGACCAGAAAGAGCCAAGCAGGGTGTTAAGAGTAGGT
The DNA here is from genome assembly GCF_008641045.1 of Pistacia vera. NCBI lineage: Eukaryota > Viridiplantae > Streptophyta > Magnoliopsida > Sapindales > Anacardiaceae > Pistacia > Pistacia vera. The sequence goes on along the minus strand of NW_022196136.1, from coordinate 1,026,891 downwards.
AAAAATCTCAATCCCCAACTCGCTAACGAACTGACAGGTTTCCTTAGGAAAAACGTCAACGTGTTTGTCTGGTCGCATGCAGATATGGTCGGGATCAGCCCGGACATTATTTGCCATGCGTTAAATATCGACAGCGAGGCCAAGCTAGTTCGCCAAAAAAGAAGAGCAATGGATCCGGAGCAGTATACCACATTAAAATCAGAAGTGGAAAACCTCCTCTGAAATGGATCCATCCGAGAGGCACTCTACCCGATGTGAGTTGTCAACCCGGTCCTGGTAAAGAAGCCAAACAGAAAATGGTGGACCTGCGTTGATTTTAGCGACCTCAACAAGGTCTGCCCGAAAGACAGCTTCCCTCTGTCGAGAATCAACCAGCTCGTGGATGCCAACTCGGGGCACGAGCTGCTAAGTTTCATGGATGCATACTTGGGATACAATCAGATCCCTATGTATGGCCCAAACGAGGAACACACGTCCTTCATTACAGACCGGGGGCTGTACTGTTACAAAGTTATGCCTTTCGGCCTCAAGAACGCTGGCGCAACCTACCAGCGGCTGGTTAACCGAATGTTCTCTGACCAGATCGGAAGAACAATGGAGGTCTATGTGGACGACATGCTGGTCAAATCCCAGGTCGCCTCAGAACACATTGAACATCTCGCTAAGATGTTTGACATCCTCCGGCTCTACAGAATGAAACTGAATCCTCTCAAGTGTTCATTCGGGGTGTCATCAGGAAAGTTCCTGGGATACATGGTTAATTAGCGAGGGATAGAAATAAACCCCGAGAAGATTCAAGCCCTGCTCGATATGGAGAGCCCGACCAGCAAAAAGCAAGTCATGAGCCTAAATGGATGAATAGCAGCACTAAACAGCTTCATATCGAGGCTAACAAATCGTTGTTTGCCGTTTTTCAATGTTCTAAAGGCCAACAAGAAGTTCGAATGGACTCCCGAATGTGAACAAGTGTTCCAAAGTATAAAAGAACACCTCGGGAAGCCACATCTCCTCTCTAAGCCTCTCCCACAAGAGACTTTGCCCCTATACCTGTCCGTTTCGTAGTTTGCAGTCAATGCAGCCCTAGTTCGAGAAGAAGAAAAAGTTCAATGGCCTGTCTACTATGCGAGCAAGTGTCTGTCGGATGCCGAGATGCGGTATCCTGAAATGGAACGATTAGCTTATGCTCTGCTAATCACTTTCAGAAAACTACGACCTTACTTCCACGCCCATACAATCCATGTAATGACTAATTACCCCCTCAGGCAGGTCCTCTAGAAGCCGAAAGCCTCGGGTAAACTGTTCAAATGGGCAATGGAATTAAGCCAGTTCGACCTAAAGTACAAGCCCAGGTTGACCATCAAAGGCCAAGCTGTCGCTGACTTCATTTCAGAATTCTCCTATCTCCCGAATGAGTCAGACCAACAGCCCAGTGAAGTCATCCAAGAGAGTATCTAGAACCTATCGACCTGGAACCTCTATGTCGACGGATCATCGATCTGAAAAAGGGCAGGAGCAGGCCTCCTCCTGTTGAGTCCCGAAGGGGCTCGCATTCACGGCATCCTGCGGTTCGGATTTAAGGCGACTAACAACAAAGCTGAGTACGATGCTCTGCTCGTCGGATTACGATTGGCCAGAGAAATGGGCGCAACCACAATCAGCGTTCACAGCGACTCTATGCTAGTCGTCAACCAAATCCTAGAAGAATACCAAGCCAAGGAAGAGAACATGATCCGTTACCTAAAAGAAGCCAAGGCCGCGCTCGAGCAGTTCAAGCATTTCACGATCACCCAGATCCCCAGAGATAGCAACTCTATGGCTGACGCCTTGGTAAAAATAGCCTTGTCGTTGGACTCTGAGGCACCTGATGGCATTCCTGTTCTGTTCATCGAGACCCCGAGCATCAGTTCAATTGAACAGGCCATGAATGTAACACAATCAAACTCCTGGATGACGCCCATTTACAGGTATCTCAAAGATGGGATCTTGCCCGATGACAAGATCGAGGCACGGGTCCTGAAAACAAGATCTGCTTGCTACACGCTCATCGGGGATCAGCTGTATAGGAGGGGATTCAGTGCCCCTCTCCTCCGATGTGTAACCAGCGAAGAGGCAGATTATATCATGAGAGAAATCCATGAAGGGATATGCGGTAATCACACCGCTGTACGATCTCTCATGAACAAGGTTGTTCGCCAAGGATATTATTGGCCCTGGATCTAAGAAGATACCCACAATTTTGTCAAGAGGTGTGATAAGTGTCAGAGGTTTGCGAACATTCCGCGAGCCCCCTCTCACAAACTGGTAACGATGTCTAGCCCCTGGCCATTCTCTATGTGGGGGATCGACCTTATCGACCCCATGCCGGTCGGAAAGGGAGGAGTTAAATATGCCATGGTCACGGTAGATTATTTCACAAAATGGGTGGAAGCTGAACCACTGGCCGCGATCACGACCAGAAAGCTGAAAGACTTCGTTTTCAAGAACATAGTGTGCCGCTATGGAATTCCTCACACCCTCGTTTCGAATAATGGGAAGCAATTCGACAATGAGGAATTCAAGTTCTTCTGCGACGAGCTGGGCATTCATAAAAAATTTGCCTCAGTTGCTAGACCGCAAGCAAATGGCCATGTTGAAGCTGTCAACAAGACCATCAAGCATACTCTAAAGGCCAAACTTGGAGCAGCCAAGGGAAATTGGGCCGACGATCTCCCCAAAGTCTTATGGGCATACAGGACAACCCCAAGAACCTCCACCTCAGAGACGCCCTTTTCGCTAGCCTATGGCTGCGAAGCAATGATTCCCGTGGAGGTGGGAACTGGCTCTCTTCGGAGAGACTTGTACGATGAGGTTGAAAATGAAGCACTTATGAGGGCGAGTCTGGATCTTGTTGAAGAGCACCGCACCAAGGCTTCGCTAAGGATAGCAGCCTACCAGCAACGTGCGAAGAGGTTCTTCGATTCAAAGGTCAAGCGAAGAGACTTCCAGGTCGGAGACCTTGTGCTAAAAAAGGTTCTCCTTGGAACCAGGGAACCAAGTGCGGGGGTACTAGGACCTAACTGGGAAGGTCTATACCGGGTCGACAAGGTGATCAGACCGGGGACTTACCATCTCAAAAGGTTGAACGGTTCCAAAGTACCCCGAGCTTGGAATGCCGAGCACCTCCGACCATACTATCAGTAATCCCGAACTCAACCCTCGTTATAATTTAGTTTTGATTTTGTTAGTTCCCTTTTATTGTAAAGTATTATTCTGTTTGCTTATAACAGTTCGAATTTATTCTGCTCGCTTGTAGCAATTCGCGTGTAACATTGCCTATGTAAACAAACTGAATTGTAAATAGCACTCATGTATGATAAAGCGAACAGCAATAGAAAGCCAAATGTATTCTCATTTATTTACAACAAAAATTGTTAAGACCCTGTTAATTCCAAAGGGGATGGGGGGGTGGGGCGGTCTCATTACACTATGCTTGGTCGGTGGGGGGATCCTTCGAAGCAAGACCCGAACCCTCTGCCTGGTCGGATCCCCGGGCGACGGCTGCTGCTGCTTTATCATCTTCCCTCGCCAAGATCTACAAGGTCTCTTGCCACCCCGGTGGGAGGTGAGACATATCCAGATCTGGGTTCTTTGGTCGTAGCGTATAAATGGACCCGATCGCCCAGTCAACAGCCTTATCCTCGATCTCCTCGGACTGGATCCGCATTTCTTCAATCAGGGAAGCAATTTTTCCCCGACTCTCCTGGAGTTCAGCCTCGAGATCTAGCTTTTCGTTTTCAGAGGCCTTCCTCTCTTGCTCTGCTCGCTGAGCCTGTGTGAAGGTCATTTGGAGCTCCTGGTCTTTCTCTCTGACCTCCTTGGAGAGCCTAGCTGTTGTCCTCTGGAGCTCTATTATTTCCTCCGCACGTCGCTGAAGGTTGTCTGGGGCGGTCTCATTACGCTATGCCTGGTCGGTGGGGGGATCCTTCGAAGCAAGACCCGAACCCTCTGCCTGGTCGGATCCCTGGGCGACGGCTGCTGCTGCTGCTTTATCATCTTCCCTCGCCAAGATCTGCAAGGTCTCTTGCCACCCCGGTGGGAGGTCAGACATATCCAGATCTGGGTTCTTTGGTCGCAGTGTATAAATGGACCCGATCGCCCAGTCGACGGCCTTATCCTCGATCTCCTCGGACTGGATCTGCATTTCTTTAGTCAGGGAAGCAATTTTTCCCCGACTTTCCTGGAGTTCAGCCTCGAGATCTAGCTTTTCGTTTTCAGAGGCCTCCCTCTCTTGCTCTACTCGCTGAGCCCGTGTGATGGTCGTCTGGAGCTCTTGGTCTTTCTCTCCGACCTCCTTGGAGAGCCTAGCTGTTGTCCTCTGGAGCTCTTTTATTTCCTACGCACGTCGCTCAAGCTCCGCTTTCTGGAAGTCAACTGTCCGCATAGCAGCCAACTTCTAGTTTAGATATTTGTTTGCTGCCTCAGCGGACAGTGCTCTTTCCGACTCAACGTCGTTCAAGCTCTATTTGAGCTTTGCGATCTCATCTTTCAGATCGTTTTCTCCCTTCGCGACCCCCAGCCGAGCCTTTTTCAGGGACATTCTCATGGCGAGCAGAGCCTGCGAGCCAAAAAGAGTTAGAACGCAGAAGGCGGACATTCTTACAAGAACAATTCGTTTACCTTGCTTAGGTGTTGAAACGACATGGTCATCAGGTCGACGTCGCCCGAATCGGTGAACTGTTCATATGACTCCGATATCCCACACTCAAGTAGAGAGTAGACTATCGGCTGCAGGTATTCATGCAGGTTCCCAAGTGCGTCCAGCACTGGTGTGTCCTTCGCCTTGTCGGCGGCCACCATCTCTTCCTCGGGTTCCTTGCTGTTAGTGTATATCAGTGTATGCCCTAGAAACCATTCGTGTTGTCGGTTTCAAAGCATTTTGTCTTGTATCTATATATATCATAAATAATAGAAGAAAGAGTTCTTCAATTCATATATGTAAATTGNTTCCGCTACTTAAAATACATTAGGTTGTTAGTCTTGCTCCCTGTGGATTCGATCCTGCTTACTGCTACTACGGTATTTAGGTTTAATTTTGTGACCGTGACGACCGGTCTAACATCTCTTCCTCGAGTTCCTTGCCCGACCTTCTTCTGACGTCCCACCTCGACCTCAGTGGTTCTTCCTCAGACTTGGTCTCTGACTCGTTGGCCTGAATCTGCTTCTTCTTCTTCGACCGTTGGGCCGGAGCCTTCCGCTTCGGGCGAGTAGGTGGTGGCTGTGCGACCTGTTCTGTTCTAGTCGCTTCTTGCTCAGGACGAGTCTGGGAAGGCACGGCAGTTCGCGTCGGTTGTACCGTCGTGGGGCGAGCAGCTTCGGCCTCCCTTTCTCTCCTCGATCGGGGGAAATTGAATGTTGCTCGTCAGGGCTGTTCGGACTCTTTTGGAGGCATGGTCGCTGCATGTAAGTACGTTAGTAACTAAACAAAAACTATTCTATGACTAGAAGGGGATCAGTGTAACTTACATTCTGGGGACTCTAAAGACGCGTTCTCACTAAGAAAACTGTACTTTCGCAAGTTCGTGGTCGTCACGAGCTTCCTCGCGTCCCGGCTTTCTTCGGGAAGGACTCCAAAAGACACGAGCCTGTCCGGGTCGGTGAGCAGGTCTTGGCTGGTCGTCTTGTTAACTGCAAAAGAATGCAGGTCGTTAGAGTAAAGGTGGCCTACAGCCAATGAACCTAGCAAAGAAGAACCTACTTGGTTTTTGAAAGCGGCAGTGGCCGTCGTAGCAGAAAAAGAAGAACTTCGTCTCATAGGCCCCCGCGTTGCTGGGATAGCTATGTATCCCTTCGGTGATGGTAGGTCACCGGGACAAGTAATAGGAGTCCTTGTCCTTACTTTTTTTAAGAAATTATGTGACGCCGAGCTCCACTGCCATTAGCTCGCCCAAGCCACTCTTGCGGCACGTGATGTACATCGCGACTGCGATGACATACGCGTTTGGCATCAACTGCATTGGTGCGATCCCGAATTGATCCAGGACCGACCTAATAAAAGGGTGGAAAGGAATCGTCCCTCCACCCTTGAAGATCTCTTCGAAAATCGCGGCTAGGCCATCGGAAGGATGCCGCGACGACCGGATGGCGTCAAGGAACACCTCTGCTCAGACGTCAAACTGTCTTTTTATCCTCTCGAACTCTTCTCGGGTGAGAACTGAGAAGACATCGAGGGATGCGTTCGCGGGAACATCCCGCGGAGACGAACCGGCTCCTTCCTCGGGTCTGGACGTTGAAGGTTCCATTCCACAGTCTGCAACACCGACAGACAGAAGGTCATTTTAGCCATCGCACGTTGCCCAGCACGGCGGCGTGGAACAAAGTCCCTAAAACCCTAACAGTAGCTCGAGCCGCCATTCACGACTCGAACCCGATTCCGGCTTCGCATCTTTGATGAAACACCAGGAGACCCAACACCGTTGCACCCCCCAAATAAAAGAGAAAAAGAAAGACCTTACCTTCTGGGGCGCGTGACCAAGGACAGTTCTTGTTTCGGATATCGGAGAGATGCCAATCGGAAAAGAAGAACTTCCAGTTTGCAAAGATTTTTCACCCCGGGCAAAAAGGGTTATGGTGGCATCATCTGAAAAAGTTCGGCTTTTATATGGACTATGAATCGATGGTTACCACCCCTCGGAATCGAAATGACGCACTTCTCTCTCTCCGCATTAAATGAGCCCCACGTTGCATTCAATGTTGTGATGAGGGTTGTCGTTTCGAGTATGTCGTGCAATTAATGCTCTGTCAAAGCAACGCCGGGTCAGCACACAACGCATTTAATGCGCCTGACACACGCAGAGCGCTTGTCAGCGTAGAGACGACCTCATTTAGTCCTCATCTCTAAAGTAGTAAGGAGCGCCCGATGAAGCCAGGTCGCTTGGGTGATGATTGTCAGGTCGTTCGGGCGAGGTTTGTGCGAGGATGTGTTCGCAAAAGGCCTTGTCCCGAGCTCCTTCCATTCAGGTCGAAATTATCAGAACCTCCAATTGCGGCATGACTTAGTTTCCAAGGTTCGATCCTCAAACCTTAAAAACTAGGAGACTTCTGTTACGTCAGGGAAATCAAGGGCTGACGCAGGAAATCACATGATGGGGGGGTGACCTACTCCCGTCAGAACGGTAAGCACACGTCAGGCCTGCCAAAAGCTACAGAGCTCCCACGTGTCCATTTCCTTGCTCCAAATCGCGTGAAATCAGTTTGGAAGGTGGGAAATGTGACATAAAGCCGGATTTAATCCTGACATTCACACCAACCCATGGATTTAATGATGATTACTTGCACTCACCTCACTATAAAAAGAGGAAGACCCATTCATTAAGGGGATTCGGCTATTTTACACTGGAAATTAGCTATCTCTCTCTCTCTCTCATAACTTTGTATTTACTTTTCACTAATCATTTGTAAGTCAGTCCGCTGTTGCGACCTGACCCACTATATTAATACAAATCAGTGGACGTAGGACTTGCTACCTTAGCATCCGAACCACTTTAAAAGGCTCTCATTGCATTTACTCTAAATTCTACCCATAATCACGTGTGTCTCTTGACCAATCAACGTTTCGCACGTGTCGGTTAGTTGGTGTCAAAAATCTCCATCAACAGTTTGGCGTTGGAAGGAAGGCTCAGATTTAGTGTTCATCCTTCATCAGGAGAATCTCTAACCTACTGGTCCTACAGCAATAGATGGCCTACCAATCTGAACCTGAACAAGCCAACCAGCGCGTTGAGGGAGTTCCCTAGACCCAAGGGGATACCTCTTCCAGAATACTTCCAGCCCCACAAATTGCTGCGGTGGATATCCCAGCAGCTTCACAGCTTGACCCCACTATCAGAGGCTACCTAGAGAGGTTCAACAATACTCTCCAGACGGTCAACCAAAGGTTCGACCGTCTGGACCAAGGCGTGCCATCTAGAACAATTAGGGTGGTGCAACCACAAAAAACGCCTGCAGGTCGCGCGAAAGCGCGGCAAAGGGAAATAGCCCGTGCCGCGAGCACTGTAGCGCGTAGATGTAAGGGTAAGCAAGTGGCAAAAAGCAAGCCTACGGGCTCCAAAGGGCCAGCGAACACAAACCGTGCCTCGAGCAGGGTGCCGGCAAAACTGAGACTCGGCGAAAAAATAAATCCTGAGCTGTCCCATGCCACGTCGCAGGTGAACCCAAACAAAAGTGCTAGGCAAGACGATTCTTATCACCAGCAGAACGATCCTGATCGCTATCGTGAGGATGGTCCTTACACCTTGCGGGGCGGTTCGTACCACCGCGAGGGTCGTGAAAATACCTCGCACCATCCGTCACCTTCACACGCCTCTAGCCAGCGTGTGTCGAGAGCGACTGGAAATGTCGGCCCAGGCAAAGAGGAGTCTGACCTTCGGACTCTCCTAAATTGTAATCGTGAGGGCCGGACTCGCATGGGTGAAAGCAATCCCCAACTAGCTCTGTTACCGCAAATTGAGGAGCTGCAGTGAGCTTTGGACAGGCTGAGAGAGCAGCAGAACGAGCAGGCCCAGGTCGCCTCTGCGTCCCCCTTCTCTCCCGAAGTGTTAGCTGCTTCACTCCCACCAGGTTTCAGAATGCCCGACATGCGGCCGTTCGATGGGAACCATGACCCGCATGATCATTTGTATGAGTTCAATGACCTGATGGAGCTCCACTAGGTTTCGGATCTTGCAAAATGTCGTTGCTTAGCTGTGACTATAACTTCTCATGCCAAGCGGTGGTTAAGGTCGCTCCTAGCGGGAATGATCAGTTCGTGGCCTCAGATGAGCACGACGTTCCTACGACATTTCCAAGCAAATCGAAAATTCTCGATGTCTTTGAGCTATCTTAGCAATATAAGGCAAGAAAGGGACGAGTCCCTATAATCTTATATCAACCGTTTCCACAAGAAACTTAACAAGGTGGCTCACGCCCGCGAAGAGTCAATCCGAACACTCATAATAGCCAGAGTTCGCCCGTAAACCGACCTGTGGAAAGAATTACAGGCTGAGGACGATGTTTCCCTCACCAGATTCTATAACCTCACGGAAAAGTACCTCCGCATAGAAAATTCATTGGCGGCACTACGTTGTCGCGATCACGAATCGTCGGGCAGTATGTCTGGTCGGGGAGAAAGTAGAAGAGCTGATCACAAAGGAGACATTGACGATCAGCGAAAAGGAAGGAAACCCCACTACGAGCACAAAAAGTCCTATGCCCCGGTTCCTCGTCGTGACCGCGACAGGCCCCAATATACTCCACTGAACGCCTCTATATCTGCCATTCTTGATAAATCCGAAGAAGCTAGTCTGCTTGGAGAACCTGAACCCATGAAAACCCCTGCGACAGCCAGAAATAATAAAAAGTATTGTCGCTATCATCGGGACAATAGGCACCATACTGACGAGTGCCAAGCCCTGAAACAAGCAATCGAAGAACTTATCAAGAAGGGGCACTTCAAGGAATACATCGATGACTCTACTCCCTCGAAAGAAAAAGATCGGGGGGAGCCAAGTAAGAAGCGTCGCGATCAGAAAAGGGTGCTCGGTCTCAACTTGATTTTCAGGGGACTGCACTTCGCTGGAAATTCACGAGGTGCCCAAGAAAGGTATGCTCGTGAAGCTCATCACAACCCCATTAGAGTGATGAGTGCGGATCGGCGACCACAAAAGGTTCACCGGGAGGAAGAGATTTCCTTCTCCGAGCAGGATGCGGCCAGGTTACACCATCCCCACGACGACGCCCTTGTAATCACTCCCCTAATAGGGCGCTATAACACCCAGAGAATGCTGGTGGATAACGGGAGTGCTGTGAACATCCTGTTCGCATCCACCTTCGAAATGATGAATCTGGACGAGGCTGACCAGAAACCTGCCTCGTTCCCGCTATACGGATTCACAGGAGACCATCTACTCCCCAAAGGAACAATCTCACTCCCAGTCACGCTGGGCGATTTTGACGAAGTGACCAGAATGATTGAATTCTTAGTGGTAGACTGCCCGTCAGCCTTTAATGGGATCCTTGGGCGACCTCTACTAAGACAGTTCAAGGCGGTCACTTCAATTTACCATCTGAAAAGGAAGTTCCCCACCTCGACGGGGATCGGGGAAGTCAGCTGGTCTCATTACGCATCGCGTAACTGCTATGTAAAAGCAGTCCAGATGGCGCACAAAGGAAAGGGCATTCCACGAAATGCACCTCGCCAGGCCATGGCGATCAGCAGGATCGATCCACGACCTGGCTCGGTTGAGGACAACCTAGACCCTCGTATTCAAGACTACCCCTCTAGTGGGCCAGTTGAGGACCTGACTAAAGTGCAGGTTGACCAGAAAGAGCAAAGCAGGGTGTTAAGAGTCGGTAAAAATCTCAACCCCCAGCTCGCTAACGAACTGATAGGTTTCCTCAGGGAAAACGTCGATGTGTTTGCCTGGTCGCATGCAGATATGGTCGGGATCAGCCCGGACGTTATTTGCCATGCGTTAAATGTCGACAGCGAGGCCAAGCCAGTTCTCCAAAAAAGAAGAGCAATGGATCCGAAGCGGTATACTGCATTAAAATCAGAAGCGAAAAACCTCCTCCGAAACGGGTCCATCTGAGAGGCACTCTACCCGACGTGGGTTGTCAACCCGGTCCTGGTAAAGAAGCCAAACGGAAAGTGGCAGACCTGCGTTGATTTTAGCGACCTCAACAAGGCTTGCCCGAAAGACAGCTTCCCTCTGCCGAGAATCGACCAACTCGTGGATGCCACCTCGGGGCACGAGCTGCTAAGTTTCATGGATGCATACTCGGGATACAATCAGATCCCTATGTATGACCCAGACGAGGAACACACGTCCTTCATTACAGACCGGGGGTTGTACTGTTATAAAGTTATGCCTTTCGGCCTCAAGAATGCTGGCGCAACTTACCAGCGGCTGGTTAACCAAATGTTCTCCGACCAGATCGGAAGAACAATGGAGGTCTATGTGGACGACATGCTGGTCAAATCCCAGGTCGCCTCAGAACACATTGAACATCTCGCTGAGATGTTTGACATCCTCCGGCTCTATAGAATGAAACTGAATCCTCTCAAGTGTTCATTCGGGGTATCATCAGGAAAGTTTCTGGGATACATGGTTAATCAGCGAGGGATAGAAATAAACCCCGAGAAGATTCAAGCTCTACTCGATATGGAGAGCCCGACCAGCAAAAAGCAGGTCATGAGCCTAAATGGGCGAATAGCAGCACTAAGTCGCTTCATATCGAGGCTAACAGATCGTTGTTTGCCCTTTTTCAATGTTCTGAAGGCCAATAAGAAGTTTGAATGGACTCCCGAATGTGAACAGGCGTTCCAAAGTATAAAAGAACACCTCGGTAAGCCACCTCTCCTCTTTAAGCCTCTCCCACAAGAGATTTTGCCCCTATACCTATCCGTCTCGCAGTCCGCGGTCAGTGCAGCCCTAGTTTGAGAAGAGGAAAAAGTTCAATGGCCTGTCTACTATGCGAGCAAGCGTCTGTCAGATGCCGAGATACGGTATCCTGAAATGGAACGATTAGCTTATGCTCCGCTGATCGCTTCTAGAAAGTTGCGACCTTACTTCCACACCCATACGATCCATGTAATGACTAATTACCCCCTCAGGCAGGTCCTCCATAAGCCGGAAGCCTCAGGTAAACTGCTCAAATGGGCAATGGAATTAAGCCAGTTCGACCTGAAGTACAAGCCCATGTCGACCATCAAAGGGCAAGCTGTCGCTGACTTCATTTCAGAATTCTCCTATCTCCCGAATGAGTCAGACCAACAGCCCAGTGAAGTCATCCAAGAGAGCATCTAGAACCTATCGACCAGGAACCTCTATGTCGATGGATCATCGACCCAAAAAAGGCAGGAGCAGGCCTCTTCCTGTTGAGTCCCGAAGGGGCTCGCATTCACGGCATCCTACGGTTCAGATTCAAGGCGACCAACAATGAAGCTGAGTACGAAGCTCTGCTCGTCGGATTACGGTTGGCCAGAGAAATGGGCGCAACCACAATCAGCGTTCACAGTGACTCTATGCTGGTCGTCAACCAAATCCTAGGAGAATACCAAGCCAAGGAAGAGAACATGATCTGTTACCTAAAAGAAGCCAAGGCCACGTTCGAGCAGTTCAAGCATTTCATGATCACCCAGATCCCCAGAGATAGCAACTCTGTGGCGGACGCCTTGGCAAAAATAGCCTCATCGTTGGACTCTGAGGCACCTGATAGCATTCCTGTTAGGTTCATCGAGACCCCGAGCATCAGTTCAACCGAACAGGCCGTGAATGTAACACAATTAAACTCCTAGATGACGCCCATTTACAGGTATCTCAAGGATGTGATCTTGCCCGACGACAAGATCGAGGCATGGGTCCTGCGAACAAGATCTGCTCGCTACACACTCATCGGGGATCAGCTGTACAGGAGGGGATTCAGTGCCCCTCTCTTCCGATGTGTAACCAGCGAAGAGGCAGATTATATCATGAGAGAAATCCCTGAAGGGATATGCGATAATCACACCGCTGCACGATCTCTCGCGAACAAGGTTGTTTGCCAAGGATATTATTGGCCCCGAATCCAAGAAGATACCCACAATTTTGTCAAGAGGTGTGATAAGTGTCAGAGGTTCACGAACATTCCGCGAGCCCCCTCTCACGAACTGGTAACGATGTCTAGCCCTTGGCCATTTTTTATGTGGGGGATCGACCTTATCGGTCCCATGCCAGTCGGAAAATGAGGAGTTAAATATGTCGTGGTCGCGGTAGATTATTTCACAAAATGGGTGGAAGCTGAACCACTGGCCGCGATCACGACCAGAAAGCTGAAAGACTTCATTTTCAAGAACATAGTGTGCCGCTACAGAATTCTTCACACCCTCATTTCAGATAATGGGAAGCAATTCGACAACGAGGAGTTCAAGTTCTTCTGCGACGAGCTGGGCATTCATAAAAAATTTGCCTTAGTCGCCAGACCGCAAGCAAATGGCCAAGTTGAAGCTGTCAACAAGACCATCAAGCACACTCTAAAGGCCAAACTTGGGGCAGCCAAGGGAAATTGGGCCGACGATCTCCCCGAAGTCTTATGGGCATACAGGACAACTCCAAGAACCTCCACCTCAAAGACGCCCTTTTCGCTAGCCTATGGCTGCGAAGCAATGATTCCCGTGGAGGTGGGAACTGGTTCTCTTCGGAGAGACTTGTACGATAAGGTTGAAAACGAAGCACTTATGAGGGCAAGTCTGGATCTTGTTGAAGAGCACCGCACCAAGGCTCCGCTAAGGACAGCAGCCTACTAGCAATGTGCGAAAAGGTTCTTTGATTCAAAGGTCAAGCGAAGAGACTTCCAGGTCGGAGACCTTATGCTAAAAGAAGTTCTCCTTGGAACCAGGGAGCCAAGTGCGGGGGTACTAGGACCTAACTGGGAAGGTCCATACCGGGTTGACAAGGTGATCAGACCGGGGACTTACCATCTCAAAAGGTTGAACGGTTCCAAAGTACCCCGAGTTTGGAATGCCGAGCACCTCCGACCATACTATCAGTAATCCCGAACTCAGCCCTCATTATAAGCTAGTTTAATTTTGTTAGTTCCCTTTTTATTGTAAAGTATTATTTTGATCGCTTGCAACAGTTCGCATATATTCTGCTCACTTGTAACAATTCGCGCGTAATATTGCCTATGTAAACAAACTGAATTGTAAATTGCACTCATGTATGGTAAAGCGAACAGCAATTGAAAGCCAAATGTATTCTCATTTATTTACAACAAAAATTGTCAAGACCCTATTAATTCCAAAGGGGGGCAGTCTCATTGCGCTACGCCTGGTCGGTGGGGGGATCTTTTGAAGCAAGACCCGAACCCTCTGCTTGGTCGGACCCTCGGGCGGCGGCTGCTGCTGCTTGATCATCTTCCCTCGCCAAGATTTGCAAGGTCTCTTGCCACCCCTGTGGGAGGTCGGACATATCCAGATCTAGGTTCTTTGGTCGCAGTGTATAAATGGACCCGATCGCCCAGTCGACGGCCTTATCCTCGATCTCCTCAGACTGGATCCGCATTTCTTCGGTCAGGGAAGCAATTTTTTCTCGACTCTCCTGGAGTTCGGCCTCAAGAGCTAGCTTTTCATTTTCGGAGGCCTCCCTCTCTTGCTCTGCTCGCTAGGCCCGTGTGAAGGTCATCTGGAGCTCCTGGTCTTTCTCTCCGACCTCCTTAGAGAGCCTAGTTGTTGTCCTCTGGAGCTCTTTTATTTCCTCCGCACTTCGCTCAAGCTCCGCTTTTTGGAAGTCAACTGTCCGCATAGCAGCCATCTTCTGGTTCAGATATCTGTTCGCTACCTCAGCGGACAATGCTCTTTCCGACTCAACGTCGTCTAGGCTCTCTTTGAGCTTCGCAATCTCATCTTTCAGATCGTTTTCCCCCTTCGCGGCCCCCAGCCGAGCTTTCTCTAGGGACATTCTCATGGCGAGCAGAGCCTGCAAGCAAAAAAGAGTTAGAACGCAGAAGGCGGACATTCTTACAAGAACAATTCGTTTACCTTGCTTAAGTGTTGAAACGACGTGGTCATTAGGTCGACATCGCCCGAATCGGCGAACTGATCATATGACTCTGATAGCCCACACTCAAGTAGAGAGTAGACTATCAGCTGCAGGTATTTAGGCAGGTTCCCAAGTGCGTTCAGCACTGGTGTGTCCTTCGCCTTGTCGGCGGCCACCGTCTCTAGTTAGAGTCATGAAAGTGACTCTATTTTGGTGATAAAAATACCCCATGTGTGATTAAATTGAAGTATATTGAGATAATTAAAGAATTTATGAATTTATTCACGAAAATCGCTTCCTAATATTTTTCTTATGAATTTAACGTGTTTGGAATGATTTTGGAAAGTATATGAGTTGATATTAGGTTGTGGTTTATGGATTAAGGGTGATTTTGTCTCATTTATGTTGTTTAGGGGGTAAAATGTCATGTTTTAAGGGGCTGATTTTGTCACTTTTCAATTGTGCAGGGACTAAACTAATATTTTACAAATTATTCTATAAAAGAAAAGTGCAGATCGCGTTTTCCAAGAGGCTGTTCACCCAATTTTCCGGCGAGCTCTGGCGACCCTTCGTCTCCCTTCGGCGACGATTCATCTCCCCATGCATCGATCCGTTGTCAGTCACCGCAAACCACCGTGAAACGCCATACAACACCGCGACGCTTCGCCTTCCACCACCGCGTCGTTTCATCTTCCCGCCAGTTTTGACCGTTTTTCGACGTCGTTCCAGCTCCCCAAGGGTAGATCTTCATTCCCCACAGCCGGATCTACACTTCCCTAGCTTCAGCCGCGGCGAAAACCGTCGGAATCCGTGATTTAGCCGCACCAACTCTTCATCTTCCAGGCTAGATCCTGCTTATTTCTGGTGACTTCTCACCTCCCCAGGACCTGATCTGAACTCCCCATCACCAGAGCTTTCCATCAGTACCTTCGGATCCCATTTCCGTCATCGTTTTTCGAAGACCCGCCGGAAAATTAACGTTTTTCGGCGAACCACGGCTGTTCGTATTCTGGGTTGTCTGTTGGTTGTTTTCGCCCCTTCTTTGCATCATATCGCTATCGGTTACCTCCTCTCCGCCATGGTCAGCTCCGTTTCCACCGTTTCGGCCTCCGTCATCANCTCCATCAATCCAAAGCAAAGGAGTAGGTATAATCTCTTTTCCAAGCTTTGTTTGAAAACCGGTTTTAGAATCCATGCTTTCATTCTCCATCTCCACCACTCTTCATGCATGCTGATTCTTTCACTTGCCCGACCTCTTTCTGACGTCCCGCCTCGACCGTAGTGGTTCTTCCTCAGACTCGGTCTCTGACTCGTCAGCCTGAATCTGCTTCTTCTTCTTCGACCGCTGGGCCGGAGCCTTTCGTTTTGGGCGAGCAGGAGGTGGCTGTGCGACCTGTTCTGTTATGGTCGCTTCTTGTTTAGGACGAGTCTGGGAAGGCGCAGCAGTTCGCGTCGATTGTACCGCTGTGGGGCGAGCAGCTTCGGCCTCCCTTTCTCTCCTCGATCGGGGGAAATTGAATGGTGCTCGTCGGGGCTGTCCGGACTCTTTCGGAGGCATGGTCGCTGCATATAAGTACGTTAGTAACTAAACAAAAACTATTCTACGACCAGAAGGGGATTAGTGTAACTTACATTCTGGGGACTCTAAAGACGCGTTCTCACTAAGAAAACCGTACTTTCGTAAGTTCGCGGTCATCACGAGCTTCATCGCGTCCTGGCTTTCTTCGAGGAGGACTCCAAAAGACACGAGCCTGTCTGGGTCGGTGAGCAAGTCTTGGCTGGTCGTCTTGTTAACTGCAAAAGAATGCAGGCCGTTAGAATAAAGGAGGCCTACAGCCAATGAACCTAGCGAAGAAGAACCTACTTGGGTTTTGAAAGTGGTAGTGGCCGTCGTAGCAGAAAAAGAAGAACTTCGTCTCGTAGGCCCTCGCATTGCTGGGATAGCTATGTATCCCTTCGGCGATGGTAGGTCGCCGGGACAAGTAATAGGAGTCCTTGTCCTTACTTTTCTTAAGAAAGTATGCGACGCCGAGCTCCGCTGTCGTTAGCTCGCCCAAGCCACTCTCGCGGCACGCGATGTACATCGCGACTGCGATGACATACGCGTTTGGCGTCAACTGCATCGGTGCGATCCCGAAGTGATCCAGGACCGACCTAACAAAAGGGTGGAAATGAATCGTCCCCTCACCCTTGAAGATCTCTTCGGAGATCGCGGCTAGTCCATCTGCAGGATGCCGCGATGACCGGGTGGTGTCGAGGAACACCTCTGCTCGGACGTTGAATTATCTTTTTATCCTCTCAAACTCTTCTCGAGTGAGAACTGAGAAGACATCGAGGGATGCGTTCGCGGGAACATCCCGCGAAGATGAACCAGCTCCTTCCTCAGGTCGGGACGTTGAAGGTTCCATTCCGGAGTCTGCAACACTGACAGACAGAAAGTCATTTTAGCCATCGCACGTTGCCTAGCACGGTGGCGTGGAACAAAGTCCCTAAACCCTAAAAGTAGCTCGAGCCGCCCCCCAACGCCGTTGCACCCCAAAAAAAAAAAAAAAAAAAAAAGAGACCTTACCTTCTAGGGCGCGTGACCGAGGACAGTTCCTGTTTCGGATATCGGAGAGATGCCAATCTCAAAAGAAGAACTTTCGGTTTGCAAAAGTTTTTCACTCGAGGCAAAGAGGGTTCTGGTGGCATCATCTGAAAAAAGTTCAGCTTTTATATGGACTATGAATCGACGGTTACCACCCCTCAGAATCGAAACGACGCACTTCTCTCTCTCCACATTAAATGCGCCCCACGTCGCATTCAATGTTGTGATGAGGGTTGTCGTTTCGAATATATTGTGCAATTAATGCTCTGTCAAAACAGCGCTGGGTCAGCACACAACACATTTAATGTGCCTGGCAGACGCCTGACATGCGCAGAGCGCCTGTCAGCGCAGAGACAACCTCATTTAGTTCATCTCTAAAGCAGTAAGGAGCGCCCGATGAAGCCAGGTCGCTTAGGTGATGATTGTCAGGTCGTTCGGGCGAGGTTTGTGCGAGGATGTGTTCACAAAAGGCCCTGTCCGGAGCTCCTTCCATTCAGGTCGAAATTATC
Source organism: Pistacia vera (assembly GCF_008641045.1). Classification (NCBI taxonomy): domain Eukaryota; kingdom Viridiplantae; phylum Streptophyta; class Magnoliopsida; order Sapindales; family Anacardiaceae; genus Pistacia; species Pistacia vera. The sequence goes on along the minus strand of NW_022196136.1, from coordinate 1,009,261 downwards.
AGAACCTCCAATGGCGGCATGACTTAGTTTCCAAGGTTCGATCCTCAAACCTTAAAAACTAGGGGACTTCTGTTACGCCTGGGAAATCAAGGGCTGACGTAGGAAATCACGTGATTGGGGGGGGGGGGGGGGGGTGACCTGCTACCCAGTCCGGACACTGTAGCTCACAACGTCAGGCCTGCACATACTACGAAGCTCCCCGTGCCCATCTCCCTGCTCCAAATCGCGTGAAATCAGTTTGGAAGGTGGGAAATGTGACATAAACCAGATTTAATCCTGACATTCACACAACCCATGGATTTAATGATGATTACTTGCACTCACCTCACTATAAAAGAGGAAGACCCCTTCATTAAGGGGATTCGGCTATTTACACTTGGAATTAGCTCTCTCTCTCTCTCTCTCTGATAACTTTGTATTTATTTTTACCAATCATTTGTAAGTCAGTCCGTGTTGCGACCTGACTCACTATATTAATACAAATCAGTGGACGTAGGACTTACTACCTTAGCATCCGAACCACTTTAAAAGGCTCTCATTGCATTTACTCTACATTCTACCCATAATCACGTGTATCTCTTGACCAATCAACGTCACAACGTGTCGATTAGTTGGTGCCAAAAATCACGCATCACAATGCCTATTTTCTTTGCTCGAGAAAAGCGTTTTCTTAAGAAGTTGCCTTTTTATCCGGGAAAAAAACCCTTTTTTTTTTTTTATTATCCTGATTAGGCTCTAGGAGTAAAAGAAAAAACGAGTTTGATTTGTTAAAAGTGCTTTCTGATGGTTTCAAAGCACCGTGAATTGATTTTCTGAAGCTTACCTTTCTACATTTGAGTTAGGCCGTGTTAGTATAGTATGGTATATTATAGTATAACAGAGATTGATTTATCTAAATATTGAGTTTCTTACTGTAAAAATTTTCATTAATTATAAGCTTTTCTCTTCTGTTTCTTGCAGAAAATTTTAGAGAAGAATGATGCGGGAGATCATTTTCCATTATATGCCATTTGCTTAGGCTTTGAACTTTTAACAATGATCATTAGCAAGGTAAATTTTTTTTGTTTTTTATTTGTCAGACCACATCATTCTTGTGCTTAGGTGAAAAATGATTTAAACTATAGGATTCCTTGGTATATTTTAGTGAAGTTCTTTATTTTTTTATTTATTTTTCTGAATACGGCTTTTGTTTTTTTTCCCTTGATAACAGAACACAAACATTCTTGAATCATTCAATGCAGCAGATCAGGCATCGACTCTTCAGTTCATCAGAAACACTAATATTGATGGAACTGTGTTTCAAAGGTAAATGATTTTCATTATTTTAAAAGGACTTTACTGTGAATACACGATGATCCTAATATCCTATTACTCTTATTACGGTTAACACTTCTAAGCATGCTTATATTCATATGCATTTTTACAGATTTCCACCAGATTTGCTTAAAAAGTTGAGCACAGATTGTCTTGTCATGCAAAACCACCATGTGAGTCACTTGTGCTTCTTCTATTGCTTAACATGTTGTGCATTTCTCTATCCAAATTCAATTAATTGAAAGGATCTTTTGGGGTTGTATAAAAGGTATTGGGATTTAACACTGCTCACACCAGGGGTAGGGACGTGTTTGGTTTAAATTTATAGGTTTGATAAAAATAATAAGTGCAGTGTGAGAAAAGAAAAGAAATTATGTACCCTCGTTTTTGATATATGTATATAATACAATTTTCATTGTTCAAAAGAAAGTGGAGATGCTTTTTTTTTTTTTTTTTTTTTTTGGCATTGTAATATAGAACTAAAATGATTTTTGAAGTATAAAATTCATTTTATATATTCTTCTATCTTTATATTCTTTTTACCCTGAAATACCCCAGACCTGCTTCACGAACTCAAGTTTGAAAACTGACCTCTGTCTCCTCTTTCACATCCCCAGTTTGTTTGTTTATTATCGGGAAAGCAGTCAAAGGATATTCTGGCCCTTGAAACAATACAAAATAAGCTAAGCCTGGGGGAGAAAATAATATTAGTGTCTCTTATGAATAATCTTTGCTTGATTAGGTAGACTTACTTCCAAATTTTGCTCTGTGGTTTTCCTCTTTGATTCAAAGTCCTGAAATTAGTTCATTTTTATGTACTTTATTCAATTTATTTCTTAAGATGCTGGTCTTAGAGTTTCAGAGATGGACTCTCCAATATTTTTCAAGTGATGTTATCATTTCAAATTTTGCCATATAATTTTTCTTTCTTTTTAATCATACATGTGAGACTAATCTTTCAATGCTATATCAGTTGGGATCTAAGAATTAGGATATATAGTATTATTCATATGTTTTATTGCTGCATGGTGTTTGAATTATTTTTAGGTTAATTGAAGTTTATGTGTCTTCTTTTCAACAGTATAGCATTTCACCAGAGAGAATGCAAGAGAACTTGGATCTATCTAGGTTTTTTAAAATTTTGACAACAAGTGCGGATGGAGATGATAAGGTAAGGTTCATAATCAAATTTTTATTTTTATATTGATATGTGGGCTCAGGAAATAATTACGACATGCTTTAACTCAATATGAATAGTCTACTGGAAGAATTCTAATTATGGTACTCATAATTTCAGGTCTATGTCTCTACAGTACAAGCTTATAACTATCCTGTGACTGCTTTCCAATGGCATCCAGAGGTATTTACCTCAACATGCTTCACACTGTTCCATGTGTGCTCCATCACATATGGTTTATTATTTTGACTATTGGATGTATGGAAACATTCTTTTTGACATTTTACTTTTTATCTATATTAAATATATTTAGCTTAAAAGAAAAAAAAAAATTCTGCAAATCAAATTCTGATGAGTATCAATGTTGTTGAAGGTCTAACTTATCTGAGTTTGTTTTAAGAAATAAATGCTGTCAAATTATTCAAGGCAACTATACTAGATCGTATGTCTGGGTTTTATGAAGGGTGAAATGCATGGTCACTTAATGTGTGGTTCAGACTGAGCTTCATGCTGTCTTGATTGTCTGATATGATGTTATTTTATAGCTAGCTTCAATAATCTGTAATTTATGTTAAGAAAAATTCAATATTCCATATTGATGTGCCTTTTTTTGGCTTAACTAGATTGCAAATTATTTTCAGCTCCGTTCCTGTGTACTTATGTGTCCACATTTATGTTTGTGTTAAATATTTTTCTTCCTCAATCTGTTTGCTGTTATTGAGTAGAATATTACTAGATCTCTTGGTAATGCTACTGATTTCAATTAAGGTGAAAAGACTAATCAATTGCTCTGCAGAAAAATGCTTTTGAGTGGGGGTTATCGGGAATTCCCCACTCGGAGGATGCCATTCAGGTGACTCAACATGTTGCAAACTTTTTTATCAGGTTAGTTCTTGATAACCATGAAAGTCTCAATGGCTTATATTGTAAAAGTTAAATTTATGCTCACTGCCCAAGCAATAAAGTTAATAGTATTCAACTGGCAATTTCTTGCATCTCTTTTGTATTTTCTAGTCAAGGCTATGTAACTGTTCTTTGGATGTTCTTTACAAATAGTGATGCTTAAAATGCCAGGACCTAGTGTTTAGTTGTCAAAAAAAGAGACTAGGTTAGGACTTTGCATTTGTGCATAACTATAATGATTAAAGGTGCTGAGGCTGATATCAACTGTATGTCTGTTTTGCAGTGAGGCTAGGAAGTTGATGAACAGACCGCCTGCTCGAAAAGTGCTTGACAACCTTATCTACAATTACAGTCCCACCTACTGTGGAAAGGCTGGGTAAGTGTTACTGTCCTTGAATCCCAAGTGGTATGTTAAGGCTCATTTGGTATATTGTTTTTAGAAAATGGACTTGAAGAATAAAACGGGAAAAGGAATTTTGTTTTTGAGGGTTTAAAAATGCCTTCGGTATCACTTCTTTGAAACTATATAATGAAAATGCATTTGGTGCTGATTACTTACACAAACTAATAAAAAGTATGAGATCAATACGAAAGTTACATAATCGTTGTTAAATCAAAGATTTATTATTTTGATGATGATACTGAAACCCATCTAAATTTACATATAAATTTATTGATTTAGTTGTTGTATGATGTCTTGACTGCAGGAAGGGATACGATGAAGTATACATTTTCACATGACTTCAATCGTGAATTTTCTGTAAAGGTAACAAACTTGAAAAATGTAATATTGTTGTAGACTGTCAAGGACTGTTTTAAAGACCATTAGTTTTACTCCACCACATCAAGTAGAACGTACTACCTATTATCAACATTAATTAGACAGGAAAATTTCGTAAATAATTTTATTGTAACACAATGACCTATACGGAGGGCACCATCTTAAATAAATATTTAACTATCGCAATAGCTCCGCTGCTGGTTTTAAACTGCCGGCACATTTTTGTCCTGAGCTTCTTATGGCAGATTTTGTTTCTAAATGTCTTACTAGACCTGCACTTAGATGACTTGAAATTCCCGTCGTCTCTATTTCTAGTTTTAGCTTTGTGCTAAACCACACAAAAAAGGAAACAAATAGGAGTTTGCTACTTAGGGTGAGCTGAACTTTGTTTTAAAACCTGGATCGGATTGGACCAGCCGGTTAGACGGGGAGTCGGCCTTTACTCCAGTCTAGGTTAACATAAAAATCGGAAATGTCATTAAATTTGCTTTGGACCGACAATGGACTGATGGAACAGTACAAGACCGTCGGTCCGATTGGCCCAGGGCTTAAAACGGTTTGTTATTTTTGGGTATCTAATCCTAAAAAATTCATATTCCTAATTCCTAAACTAATTTGCAGCATCGTTTCATTCTCCATTTCATTTGAATAAAAAAACCAAATTGCATCTTCCATTTTCATCTTCTATTCTTCTTCACTTACTCTAAAATCTATAGTGTAAAGAAGAAGAAGTAAGGGGAGGGGACAGAAGAAGAAAGAGAAGAGAGACAAGAAAAAGAGTAAGGAAGAAGATTAGAAGAAATAAAAGAGGAGATGAAGAGAAGGAAGAAGAAAGAGAAGAGGAGAGAAAAATTACAATAGAGAGAGAGAGCGAAAAAAGGAGAAAGAAGAAAGTGATGGGGAGACAGAAAAAAGGAGAAAGATGGAAGTGATGGGGAAAGAGAAAAAAATAATTAATAATAAAATCTTTGGGGTGTATTTGCTTTATTTTAAACTTACATGGGCTTATAGGGAAATTTTAGCGATGTATTTGCTTGTTTTCAAACTTATAACAATTAATGGAATTGTTTAAAGATGTGTCTGTTATATACCGGTCCAATCGATTGGACTGATCAACCTGTGAACCGGCCTCTTGATCGGGTCAACGAGCAGTCCGATTTTTAAAACAATGGAGCTGAAATCAATGTTGGGCGTTTCAAGGGTGGCATTTTTCCCTTGGTGATTAAGGAGACAGCTTCCAGAGTATCAAGAATCTTCATTCATTGTAACACAGTTATTATTTGAAACAAGGTGTGTATAATTTTATGAGATCAAGATGGTTGAAACCTGAAATTCATAAGAGAAAGAATAATGGGGGCAGAGGAGTTTGCTCTAATATATAATGCAATATGATGCTGGGCATCAATTGATTTGCTATTGCTGACATAGACAACAATTTCATTAGATCAATACAATAAGTATCCTACTGCTTTAGTTGACTTCATTAAATCCATATATCTTGCTGATACATTATTTCAAAAGAAAAATAAAATAAAGTACAGCATATTATCAACATTATTCTAACGATATGCCTAATGCAGACACTAATTTCTTCTTCCATTGTGTTTCTTATGCAACCTTCTCATCCCTTCAAATACAATTGCTAGCCAGAGAGGTTTTCCAGTTGAAAATAAAAGATATCCCATAATCATTCCCAAATCCATTCCAGATCCATAATCCATCATCACCGCTTTCCAACCAAATTTTTTTCCACAGTTTGTAGCATTTCCTGATATTGAGGATGGTTGCGGCGCCTCATCAGCGTTGCATTCATTTGACAATGGAAGTCTACATAATCTCAAGTTTCCGCTATAAGAATCACTGGAAAAGGATTCAAATTGATTGCCTTAATAGGTCCTTCAAGTTGTTTATGAGACAGGTATAGGACTGCAAGAAACGTCATTCTTTTCAACTGCCATGGAATTTTCCCATGAAGTCTGTTTGAAAAGAGGTCTAAGGATTCTAGATCTGCGAAATTTCCCAATGACAAAGGGATGTTGCCAGTTAGGAAGTTTTGCGAAACGTTGAGCAGTCGAAGTGATCGAATCTTTCCAATTAAATCAAGAATTCCCCTATGAAAACTATTGTTTGAAAAGTCAATGGTACTGAAAATAGTGAGAAACTTCGCCAGTTCAACCTCATTCTTTTTTACTAGCAATGTCACTGAATGTTCATAATATGATTCACCCATATACTGCAAATTCCTTTTAGCCTCACCACTAATATCCATCACAGATTTCATGTTCTCAAAGTACCTTGCTGGTAGCAAACCACTAAAATTGTTGTTCAAGAGATCAAAGATTCACAACTTAGAGAATGAATTTTTCACCACTGGATCACCGACTAGACCATAAAATTTATTGGAGCGTGGAACAAGAACTTGTAATGCCGGAAGAGTTCCCAACGACTGCAAAAATGTATCATTTATGTTGTTTCCGAAAACAGAATTTCCAACATTGTACAATTGACTCCATTAAAGTGTTTTAATGTTAGGGTCATGAAAATGACTCCATTAAAGTGATTTAATTGAATATATATTGAGACAATTTATGAACTTATTGATGAAAAATTGCATTCTAATTTTTTTACGAATTTTTCACGTTTGGAATGATTTTAGAAATGGTGTGAGTTGATATTAGGTTGTGGTTTATGGATTAGGGTTGATTTTTCTTATTTATGTTTATCAAAGGGTAAAATGTCATGTTTCCAAGGGGTTGATTTTGTCACTTTTTAAATGTGCAGGGACTAAGGAAATTTGCCACATTTTCCATAAAAGGAAAGTGAATAGTTGTGAAAATGCAACCAGCCGCCTCCCATCAAACCCTAGCCACCTTACACCATTTTTCGGCGACTCTTCATCTTCCAAAACTTCGATCGGCCATCATCTCCTTGAAGATCTTTTGCCGCTATTCATCACCATTTTCACCGTCGTGTCTCTTGGTATTCCGGTTCTCCGGCGTCGATTCGTGGCGGTCATCCTTCCCTTAGCGTTCCCCAACATTTCCGTCGCCGTTCAGCCACCGCCGTCGTGAGCATTCCAACCGTGGTTCTTCCACTTCTTAGTGTCGATTTGTCTCCCAAACTGCCGATCATCTCTCCTACAGCTCCCAGCCACCTTGCTGTCATAGTTTTAGCCGCAGCCGATGTGTTTTGACCGAGATCCGCCGTCACCAACGATGATCGTTCACCTTTTGGTGTCCTTTGGTCTTCCCCAGCCACCAATCTCTCATTACAGTTGTCGACGACGTGTTTCCCACATTTGGCAGTGACCGGTTAGAACCTTTAGCCATTGTCAGCTCACCATGGGCGGTTGAGCTTCAGTTGCCGTTAGGCGGAGGCGAGACTAGGATTCAGGCTCTAGTTTTCTTCCCTTAAACTTTTGACTAATTGGATTATTAATTACATGTTGAAGATATGATTTGATTGTTGTGTATTGTGATTTGAGGATTGCTTTGTTCCAATATGATTATAACACGATGCATGATTTGAATTATGAAATGCTTTGTTGGATTGTGTTCGTTGTAAAATCAAATTGATTGCATCTTGAATGTTGGGTTTGAAAGCTGTGAATGATGGATTATGGTTTCCAATTGTTTCGATACTGATTACAATCTTGCTATATAGTGTCATTCAGTAAGCTTTCTACTATATATGATTTCATTTAATTTATGATTGTATTACAAGGATTATGGATTATGTTTATTCTCTTTGTACCAATTAGTGGTTTTAATTGATTGAGTCTATTTGTTAATTGAAGATAGTCTTTAACCAATCAACCTGTAACCAAGATAACAGAGAGACATGATAGATTATACTTGGTTGTAGAAAGACTTTTTATGTGATTTGCCTAGCCTTGTAGGTTTAGGAAATCTAAGAGTGAAAAGAAGAATTGTGTTCCAATTCTAAGTTGAGCCAAAGCCTTAGGGTAACACCTTTAATATTGTGTTTCAGCTAGTTATTAGATTTCTTGAAATTATTTTCTTAGGATACTGGTTGATTAAAACTTGTCATTTTTACTTCCGTTTACTCAATCATACCTTAGGTTGATAGTCTTTGCTCCCTATGGATTCAATCCTAATTACCGCTAACTACGTGACAACTAGTTCAACAAGGAATTCATTGTCCCTCATTTCACATATTAAATGAGTTATTTCTCTAGTCAGATTACTGTCTGAGATAAAAAATACTTTTATATTAGGTGGTGGAATTGGAGCTAGTCCTTCAAACAAGTTGGAACAAAAGTCAAGATATTGAAGGTTCTTCCATGGAAGTCGTTTAACGCCTGTCAACAAGTTTATGAATAATTAAACTCTAAATCCTATTTGTTAGTCTGATCCTCTGTTTTCCAAAGTTCCAGAGTCTGTACAAGTACACAATTAAACCAAAATGTGCAGTTAAGTCTTATAATAAATTTTTGAAAACAGACTGTAAATCAACCTAGATCATAAGAACAAAGAAAATCAAAAGATAGCCAACAAAATTCTTAACATAAAACTAACGTATAGCAAAAGAAAAAGGTCAAGATATTGCAAATAAGAGAGATTTCCAAAAAATATATAAACCTAAGTTCCTTCAAATTTTTAAATAATGGAGTGCAAAAGATTTAATGGATAAATTAATCAAGCAAAGAAAAATTATTTATCTTACCAACCATTTCTATCCCTTTCGAAGATTCAGTTCAAATGATTTGGTTAGGAGATCGTATAACGGAAAACATACATTTGAGATTAATAGCATAGGAATAAAATCATACCACAAAAAGAAACACGATATATACGTGGTTTAAAATAACCCAACCATATTTATGGATGAGAGAAATCCACTATAATTTCATGAACATGATATACAAGAATACACGACACTAACATAAATCTGGTATATAATTAACAGAGCAGTACCTAAAGTGGAAACAATCCTAATTTTTAAGACATTTTACCCATGATGTTTAATAGCTCTTACATCAAATAACAAAATATGGAAACAAATTAGTAGTTAAAGGCTTGCGTGATAACAGCCATGATCTTGTGAAATCCAGTAATTAACGTTAGCATGGTTATAACATTGTTTATAGCAGTTTACAATGTAACCATTATTTTGTAAAGATATACAAAGTCTTATAAATACAGAGTATCATAGCTTGTTAAACATGTGACGAATTTCCCAACTCTGTTTTTATTTTTTCTTCTGTCATCTCCACCAATTAGCTCTTAGTAGGCATCTCCACCAACCTCTGATTCAGAATGATATTTTGTGTAGTCATCTACCAAAATTTCATTTAATTTAAGGATATGAATGAAAGCTCCCAACGAATCAAAAGAAAGGAAGATCTTTACTAAATCAAGACAACTTATAAAATCACTTGTTAACTTAACTGAAAAGAGTATAAATAGGCAGCTCCACTCCTCACAACGAGATCAATTATCGAATTCCCATAATTGTTTTACAGAAAAAAATAGTAAAGACACACTACTAGAAAGATATTGACTTATCATTCTCCTAAAACACTTCAAATACTTGTAAACCTTGAGAGATTGTTCTCTTCATAATCTTCATTAGTGATCACAAAAGAAACCATAATAAAAATATAGTGGATGTAAGACTTACTCATAGCATTCGAACCATGCTAAAACTCTCTCTTGTCAGCATGTTATTTACGTACTAACTAACAAGCATCATCACTGCACCATAAACACATCTCACAATTACCTCATATGTAACTTCTTAGCATTTTACATATGCGTAGTCATTGGTGTCAAAAATAAGTATCAACAGACTAGAAGAACAATAACAACACTCATTGTTACTTTCATTGTCGCTAGTTAATTTCTAAGTCTTTTATTACTATAAAATATGCCAATGACCCGTGAAACACAGTTTCAAATTTCTCAGTTCTTATGTGAAACTAACAGTCAATTTGGAAAAAGTAGCTTTGAGAACTTTGCTTTTTGCATATAATTTGCAGGTAATTTCCTGGAATGGTGCTCTGCCTCCAGACTTGAAAGATATTTCACCGTTAGAGATTTCACAGTGGACTTCTAAGTCAATAAAAGGATAAATAGTATTTACACTCATTAAACTATTAATATTTTAAAGAATCAAACAAGACAGGCGGTAGAAAATGTTCCCTCTCACAACCAGGAGGATCACATGTTGTTTTATTTATAGATGATTTTGGATAAGCCCAATCTGTTACAGCATTTGAAAATGTTTAAATTTATAGATAGTTTGTTAGTTCCTAGATTTACTCCCGTAAATGTTTATCTGTATCCTTCTGTTTGAATTGATCTTGATCTTTATCAGTTTGTTGGGCTTTATCTCTTTGTTGAGATTCGGTTGCGCCATTACGCCCCCTCAATCACAATGGGAGCTTGTGAACATTGAGATTGTCTCAGAGAGAGCAGAACTGTGCAGTAGGGAGAGCTTTGGTGAAGGAATCTGTGATCTGATATGTGCTTGAGATGAACCGAACCTGCAGTTGACATTGGGCAACCTGGTCATGCACGAAGTGAATGTCTAGTTCAATGTGCTTCGTGCGTGAGTGATAGAGAAGGTTGGCCATTAGGTACGTGGCCCCTATATTGTCGCACCAGAGTGTAGGTGAATTTGGACTTCAGATGCCGAGCTCCGTTAGAAGAGAGCGAAGCCACATAACTTCAGCAGTGGTATTGGCAATTGCTCGATACTCTGCTTCGGTGCTTGAACGTGATACCATTGGTTGTTTGCGTGAGCTTCAGGAGATTAGATTTGAACCAAGGAATAGACAGTAGCCACTTACAGATCTTCTGTCGTTAGGACAACTGGCCTAGTCGGCATTGGATAAGGCATTATGTCTGTGGATGAGGTATGACGGATGAGAATGCCATGGTGGATGGTGTGTTAGAGATAGTGAAGAATCCGTTTGACTATGGTCCAATGATCTATGGTGGGACGCTGCATGAACTGGCACACTTTGCTAACGGCAAACGCAAGATCGGGTCTTGTAAATGAGAGATACTGGAGAGAGCCAACTGTACTGTGATAAAAAGTTGGATCATTGAACGGATCACCTTTGAAGAGTGATAAGTTGGCTGTTGTGGACATAAGGGAGTTCACTGACTTGGCATGTAGCATATTGATCTTCTTGAGCAGGTCAAAAATATACTTTTACTGTGAGAGAAAAAGTCCACGGTTATCCTGTAGGGCCTCAATACCCAAAAAATAGTGAAGGGCCCCAGTTATGATGCTGAAGATTTGTAATGATCGAGTGTAAAAAAGATTGGTAAGACCCAGTTATGATGATGTCATCAACATTTTTGAGTAAAAAAATGACAGCTTGATTGGACTTGAAAATAAATAAAGAAGTATCGGCCTTAGAAGCAGTAAATCCCATTTCTACCAATCTATTGCTGAGTCTGGAGAACCAGGCCCGGGGTGCTTGTTTGAGCCCATAAAGAGATTTTTGAAGGTGACAAACATACTCAGGACATGATAGATCAAAGAAGCCGGGAGGTTCGGTCATGTAAACAGTTTCTTGTAGGTTTTCGTGTAAAAAGGCATTTTTTGACATCTAGTTGGTGAATGGGCCAATTTTGTGACACTGCAAAAGAGAGAACAGTTCAAATGGTTGTGGGTTTTACCATAGGACTGAAGGTATCATCATAATCAATACCTGGTAATTGATGAAAGCCTTTCGCAATGAGATGAGCTTTGTTTTGTTCTATGGACCCATCAGCCCGTTTCTTGATGCGGTAGACCCACTTACAGCCCACAAGATTTATGTTGGGCTTTGGAGGGACTAGGACCCATGTGCCGTTGTCAAGTAAAGCTTGAAATTCCTCATTCATGGCTTGTCTCCAACGTGGGCTTTTTGAGGCAACAGAGAAGGAAGTGGGCTCAATTTCTTGGATCTCAGTGATTAAGGCCCGCGGAGTGGGAGTCATATAAGGGGGGAGTCTTTTGGGTTTGTGTATATTATTTTTGGATCTTGTGGTCATAGGATGCAAGTTTCGATTTTCAAGATTGGGCTCGGGTTGGGAGTTTGGGCTTAAGTTAGGGCACGATGCAGTTGATGAGAGAGTTGGTAAGTCATTTGTCAAAGGGTGAGGTTGCGAAATATAGAGGTCATTTGGCGAAGGGTGAGGCTGTGAAATACAGAGGGATAAGGGTAGTGATGTGGGAAAGGTTTGTGGATCGATAGACGGGGGACTCGTTTGTTAGAAAGGCAACCTGGTTTCATTGAAGATGACGTGTCTGGAAATGAAGATTCGGCCCGATGATGGTTGTAGGCAACGATAACCTCGATGGTTGAGGCTATATCCACAGAAGACACAAAGATCGGAGTGGTAATCCATTTTGTGGGAATTATATGGTCTTAGATAGGGCCAGCAAGCACACCCGAAGGTACGAAGGAGGGTATAGTCTGGTGTTTGGTTGAAGAGAAGCTCAAGTGGAGTTTTGTGGTGAATGATTGAAGAAGGGAGGCGATTTATGAGATAGGTGGCAGTGATGAAGGCATCATCCCAGTATTGATGGGGAATACATGTAGTGACCATCAAGGTGAGACCAATTTCGACGATGTGGTGATGACGGCGCTCGATAAACCCATTTTGTTCGTGAGTGTGTGGGCAGAACAGACAATGAATGATGTCGGATTTGAGGAGATGTGATTTTAGAGCCTGAAATTCACCTCCAAAGTCAGTTTGGATGCTCTTGATTTTGCAATCAAAGTAGCGTTCAATTTGAAGTTGATGAAGGTATGTGCAACTTTTGATTTTGCATCAATAGGAAAAAGCCATATGAATTTAGAAAAGTCATCAATGATGCTTAAGTAATATTTATTGCCATGAATAGACTCGGTGGGTAAGGGACCCCATACATCCATAAATATTAAGTCAAAAGGAGTTGAAGAAATAGAATTTGATAAATGAAACGGTAATTTATGACTTTTCCCTAATTGACAAGCATGACAAACTGGAAAACTTTTATTTTTGGTGACTGCTAGATGGTGCTTTGAGAGGATTTCTTTCACTGTGTGTAAAGCAGGGTGTCCGAGGCGTGCATGCCATTGTGGAACCGAAACACTTTCGCCAATGTAAGAAGCTAGACTGGTGGAGGGAGATGGGAGAGTATGCAGAGGATAAAGTCCATTTTTACTTGGTCCTTTGAGGAGGATAGCTCCCAAGGATGGATCCTTGACATAGAAAAAAGAGGGGTGAAATTCAAAATAAACGTTGTTATCTTTTGTGAACTGAGAAACTGACAATAAATTCTTTTTGATTTCAGGAGCATGTAAGATTTTGTTGAGAAAGAAAGATTTTGAAGCTAAATAAAGAAGAGAAGAACCAGTGTGAAGAATTTTCAAACCTTGTCCATTGCCCACTTGAATTTGATCAGGTCCAGTGTAGATATTAGTATTGAGGAAAGGATTGTTGAGGTTTGAGGTAATGTGATTGGTGGCACCAGTGTCAGGGTACCAGTTTTGATCATATTTGGGTGCAGGAGGAGGGGTGGGAGGTATGTGTGATTGAGCTATGTTTGTTTGAGGATAGGGTGTGGAGGGAGACTGAAATTGTTGGTTGAATCTATACCAACAAGTGGTAGCTGTATGACCAATTTTTGAGCAGATTTGGCATAGAGGTCTGTTTGATTGTGACATTTGGTGAGGGGAATAATTCTGGAATCCACGCCCCCTGCCTCTAGAGCGATTGCCATAGTAGGGAGCACCTCTATTTGAAGGTGAACCACGATGACCTCGACCAGAGTAGGACGTAGCAATATTGGCTGAGGGTAAGTTGAATTCATTGGAGGTTGTTTGTTGCTTAAGGCGGTTTTCATGAGTAAGTAGGCAACCATATAGGTCATCAAGGGAGATGGGATCTAATCTGGTGGTAATCGCAGTAACAAGGGAGTCATATGAGGTGATTTCTGAGGAGCTAAGGGGATGACTTATGGTAGAGAGAGTATCTGAAAGGTGTTTAACTTTGCTAAAGTAATCAATGATTGTGAGGGAGGCCTTTTTAAGGGTTGAAAGTTGGAAACGGATACTGAGGATTCGTGCAAAGGAAGTGGATGAGAATGTTTTCTCTAATGCAAGCCAGACATCTCTAGAAGTTGTAAGACCAATAATTTGAGTGAAGTGATTCGGTGAGGGAAGAGAGTATGGCACTTAGAATGATTTGATCTTGTTGGGACCAATGAATGTATTCGAGATTGGGGATATGTATGGAAGTGTTGGTAGAGGAAGGAATTGTGATGGGTGGGCAGGGAAGGGAGCCATCTAGGTAACCAAATAGGTTTTGACCATTAATTGAGCTCGCCAAAGAAGATAGTTATCTTTGGTGAGTTTGATTGTGATGAAATGATGAAGTTGGGTGGGGAGAATGGAACTGGTAGCAGCAGAGGAAGAGGATTCATTGGAGGCCATGGATGAGAGAGGTAAGTCTTTGTGGCTCTGATACCATAACGAATCAAACAAGACAGACAGTAGAAAATGTTTCCTCTCAACCAGAAGGATCACATGTTGTTTTATTTATAGATGATTTTGGATAAGCCCAATCTGTTACAGCATTTGAAAATGTTTAAATTTACAGATAGTTTGTTAGTTCCTAGATTTACTCTCGTAAATGTTTATCATTATCTTCATGTTTGAATTGATCTTGATCTTTATCAGTTTGTTGGCCTTTATCTGTTTGTTGAGTTTCGGTTCCGCCATTATATTTGACTGTTAATTTGAATAAATAAAGTTTGGGAGAAAATGAACATAATACAATGGTTTCATTTTCATATGCAAAATCAGCTCATCAACGAGCTTGACTTAAAAAGTTTTACCAAGAAATTAATTAAAACTTAAAAGACAGTGCAATCAGACTTGAAAGATATTTCACCGTTAGAGATTTCACAGTGGACTTCTAAGTCAATAAAAGGATAAATAGTATTTACACTCATTAAACTATTAATATTTTAAAGAATCAAACAAGACAGGCGGTAGAAAATGTTCCCTCTCACAACCAGGAGGATCACATGTTGTTTTATTTATAGATGATTTTGGATAAGCCCAATCTGTTACAGCATTTGAAAATGTTTAAATTTATAGATAGTTTGTTAGTTCCTAGATTTACTCCCGTAAATGTTTATCTGTATCCTTCTGTTTGAATTGATCTTGATCTTTATCAGTTTGTTGGGCTTTATCTCTTTGTTGAGATTCGGTTGCGCCATTACGCCCCCTCAATCACAATGGGAGCTTGTGAACATTGAGATTGTCTCAGAGAGAGCAGAACTGTGCAGTAGGGAGAGCTTTGGTGAAGGAATCTGTGATCTGATATGTGCTTGAGATGAACCGAACCTGCAGTTGACATTGGGCAACCTGGTCATGCACGAAGTGAATGTCTAGTTCAATGTGCTTCGTGCGTGAGTGATAGAGAAGGTTGGCCATTAGGTACGTGGCCCCTATATTGTCGCACCAGAGTGTAGGTGAATTTGGACTTCAGATGCCGAGCTCCGTTAGAAGAGAGCGAAGCCACATAACTTCAGCAGTGGTATTGGCAATTGCTCGATACTCTGCTTCGGTGCTTGAACGTGATACCATTGGTTGTTTGCGTGAGCTTCAGGAGATTAGATTTGAACCAAGGAATAGACAGTAGCCACTTACAGATCTTCTGTCGTTAGGACAACTGGCCTAGTCGGCATTGGATAAGGCATTATGTCTGTGGATGAGGTATGACGGATGAGAATGCCATGGTGGATGGTGTGTTAGAGATAGTGAAGAATCCGTTTGACTATGGTCCAATGATCTATGGTGGGACGCTGCATGAACTGGCACACTTTGCTAACGGCAAACGCAAGATCGGGTCTTGTAAATGAGAGATACTGGAGAGAGCCAACTGTACTGTGATAAAAAGTTGGATCATTGAACGGATCACCTTTGAAGAGTGATAAGTTGGCTGTTGTGGACATAAGGGAGTTCACTGACTTGGCATGTAGCATATTGATCTTCTTGAGCAGGTCAAAAATATACTTTTACTGTGAGAGAAAAAGTCCACGGTTATCCTGTAGGGCCTCAATACCCAAAAAATAGTGAAGGGCCCCAGTTATGATGCTGAAGATTTGTAATGATCGAGTGTAAAAAAGATTGGTAAGACCCAGTTATGATGATGTCATCAACATTTTTGAGTAAAAAAATGACAGCTTGATTGGACTTGAAAATAAATAAAGAAGTATCGGCCTTAGAAGCAGTAAATCCCATTTCTACCAATCTATTGCTGAGTCTGGAGAACCAGGCCCGGGGTGCTTGTTTGAGCCCATAAAGAGATTTTTGAAGGTGACAAACATACTCAGGACATGATAGATCAAAGAAGCCGGGAGGTTCGGTCATGTAAACAGTTTCTTGTAGGTTTTCGTGTAAAAAGGCATTTTTTGACATCTAGTTGGTGAATGGGCCAATTTTGTGACACTGCAAAAGAGAGAACAGTTCAAATGGTTGTGGGTTTTACCATAGGACTGAAGGTATCATCATAATCAATACCTGGTAATTGATGAAAGCCTTTCGCAATGAGATGAGCTTTGTTTTGTTCTATGGACCCATCAGCCCGTTTCTTGATGCGGTAGACCCACTTACAGCCCACAAGATTTATGTTGGGCTTTGGAGGGACTAGGACCCATGTGCCGTTGTCAAGTAAAGCTTGAAATTCCTCATTCATGGCTTGTCTCCAACGTGGGCTTTTTGAGGCAACAGAGAAGGAAGTGGGCTCAATTTCTTGGATCTCAGTGATTAAGGCCCGCGGAGTGGGAGTCATATAAGGGGGGAGTCTTTTGGGTTTGTGTATATTATTTTTGGATCTTGTGGTCATAGGATGCAAGTTTCGATTTTCAAGATTGGGCTCGGGTTGGGAGTTTGGGCTTAAGTTAGGGCACGATGCAGTTGATGAGAGAGTTGGTAAGTCATTTGTCAAAGGGTGAGGTTGCGAAATATAGAGGTCATTTGGCGAAGGGTGAGGCTGTGAAATACAGAGGGATAAGGGTAGTGATGTGGGAAAGGTTTGTGGATCGATAGACGGGGGACTCGTTTGTTAGAAAGGCAACCTGGTTTCATTGAAGATGACGTGTCTGGAAATGAAGATTCGGCCCGATGATGGTTGTAGGCAACGATAACCTCGATGGTTGAGGCTATATCCACAGAAGACACAAAGATCGGAGTGGTAATCCATTTTGTGGGAATTATATGGTCTTAGATAGGGCCAGCAAGCACACCCGAAGGTACGAAGGAGGGTATAGTCTGGTGTTTGGTTGAAGAGAAGCTCAAGTGGAGTTTTGTGGTGAATGATTGAAGAAGGGAGGCGATTTATGAGATAGGTGGCAGTGATGAAGGCATCATCCCAGTATTGATGGGGAATACATGTAGTGACCATCAAGGTGAGACCAATTTCGACGATGTGGTGATGACGGCGCTCGATAAACCCATTTTGTTCGTGAGTGTGTGGGCAGAACAGACAATGAATGATGTCGGATTTGAGGAGATGTGATTTTAGAGCCTGAAATTCACCTCCAAAGTCAGTTTGGATGCTCTTGATTTTGCAATCAAAGTAGCGTTCAATTTGAAGTTGATGAAGGTATGTGCAACTTTTGATTTTGCATCAATAGGAAAAAGCCATATGAATTTAGAAAAGTCATCAATGATGCTTAAGTAATATTTATTGCCATGAATAGACTCGGTGGGTAAGGGACCCCATACATCCATAAATATTAAGTCAAAAGGAGTTGAAGAAATAGAATTTGATAAATGAAACGGTAATTTATGACTTTTCCCTAATTGACAAGCATGACAAACTGGAAAACTTTTATTTTTGGTGACTGCTAGATGGTGCTTTGAGAGGATTTCTTTCACTGTGTGTAAAGCAGGGTGTCCGAGGCGTGCATGCCATTGTGGAACCGAAACACTTTCGCCAATGTAAGAAGCTAGACTGGTGGAGGGAGATGGGAGAGTATGCAGAGGATAAAGTCCATTTTTACTTGGTCCTTTGAGGAGGATAGCTCCCAAGGATGGATCCTTGACATAGAAAAAAGAGGGGTGAAATTCAAAATAAACGTTGTTATCTTTTGTGAACTGAGAAACTGACAATAAATTCTTTTTGATTTCAGGAGCATGTAAGATTTTGTTGAGAAAGAAAGATTTTGAAGCTAAATAAAGAAGAGAAGAACCAGTGTGAAGAATTTTCAAACCTTGTCCATTGCCCACTTGAATTTGATCAGGTCCAGTGTAGATATTAGTATTGAGGAAAGGATTGTTGAGGTTTGAGGTAATGTGATTGGTGGCACCAGTGTCAGGGTACCAGTTTTGATCATATTTGGGTGCAGGAGGAGGGGTGGGAGGTATGTGTGATTGAGCTATGTTTGTTTGAGGATAGGGTGTGGAGGGAGACTGAAATTGTTGGTTGAATCTATACCAACAAGTGGTAGCTGTATGACCAATTTTTGAGCAGATTTGGCATAGAGGTCTGTTTGATTGTGACATTTGGTGAGGGGAATAATTCTGGAATCCACGCCCCCTGCCTCTAGAGCGATTGCCATAGTAGGGAGCACCTCTATTTGAAGGTGAACCACGATGACCTCGACCAGAGTAGGACGTAGCAATATTGGCTGAGGGTAAGTTGAATTCATTGGAGGTTGTTTGTTGCTTAAGGCGGTTTTCATGAGTAAGTAGGCAACCATATAGGTCATCAAGGGAGATGGGATCTAATCTGGTGGTAATCGCAGTAACAAGGGAGTCATATGAGGTGATTTCTGAGGAGCTAAGGGGATGACTTATGGTAGAGAGAGTATCTGAAAGGTGTTTAACTTTGCTAAAGTAATCAATGATTGTGAGGGAGGCCTTTTTAAGGGTTGAAAGTTGGAAACGGATACTGAGGATTCGTGCAAAGGAAGTGGATGAGAATGTTTTCTCTAATGCAAGCCAGACATCTCTAGAAGTTGTAAGACCAATAATTTGAGTGAAGTGATTCGGTGAGGGAAGAGAGTATGGCACTTAGAATGATTTGATCTTGTTGGGACCAATGAATGTATTCGAGATTGGGGATATGTATGGAAGTGTTGGTAGAGGAAGGAATTGTGATGGGTGGGCAGGGAAGGGAGCCATCTAGGTAACCAAATAGGTTTTGACCATTAATTGAGCTCGCCAAAGAAGATAGTTATCTTTGGTGAGTTTGATTGTGATGAAATGATGAAGTTGGGTGGGGAGAATGGAACTGGTAGCAGCAGAGGAAGAGGATTCATTGGAGGCCATGGATGAGAGAGGTAAGTCTTTGTGGCTCTGATACCATAACGAATCAAACAAGACAGACAGTAGAAAATGTTTCCTCTCAACCAGAAGGATCACATGTTGTTTTATTTATAGATGATTTTGGATAAGCCCAATCTGTTACAGCATTTGAAAATGTTTAAATTTACAGATAGTTTGTTAGTTCCTAGATTTACTCTCGTAAATGTTTATCATTATCTTCATGTTTGAATTGATCTTGATCTTTATCAGTTTGTTGGCCTTTATCTGTTTGTTGAGTTTCGGTTCCGCCATTATATTTGACTGTTAATTTGAATAAATAAAGTTTGGGAGAAAATGAACATAATACAATGGTTTCATTTTCATATGCAAAATCAGCTCATCAACGAGCTTGACTTAAAAAGTTTTACCAAGAAATTAATTTAGATTGGTCAAATTGCCCTTAGGGAAGAAAATATCTAAAACTTAACAAACATTTTGGTTGGCACGTCGCCGCGGCGAGGAATCCTCTGTCGCCGCGACGAAACTGTCCAGCAGCTTCCCCCGTGGCTACAACACCTCTTCGCCGCGGCGAAGATTATTCTTTGCCCTGGCGAAGCCCGAAACACTAAACTTCTTCTATTTTCAACCAATATCAAGGCAAGTGTTCAACATATCACTTAAAGGCCAACTAAGCAATAATGAATCAACTCAAAAAGAGCAAAAGAAGAAGCATTAACTACGTACCTCAAGTGGGGCGTTACAGACTCTCATAATTTTATTTCTATTTACAATTGTATTCTTTATTAAAGAGTTTTCCTATGCAATTGATAAAATCATAGTTGAATGAACTTGGTTAAAGACATACAATTTAACATGAGAAAAAAATAGGAAAACGAACCACAATATCCCAATAGATTCTAGGGCTTTCAGAGTTTTATGGGAAGTGATGAGAATGCAAAATGTCATATTTACCCCACCTTAATGTCTAGTCTTTTACACTTATTTGCTGCCTAAATGTACTCATTATTATTCTATTTTGATTTAGGATGCAAATGGAGGCGTTAATTGCAAAACGGAACTAATTAAGTGAATTTGGACAGTTTTGACATTGTTTCGTATTTTGGGAATAACTCTCTCATATGAGCTCCGATTGAGATGATTCAAAATGCTGTGGAACATTAATAAAGAGATCTACAACTTTCATGTTTGAGTTTGGAGAGATACTCGCTGCATCAAGGTTGTAATCGGGCTTGAAGTTGACGTACCTACACTACCGACGTTCTGGAACATTCCGCCTTGCCATGCAATTCAAATAGGTAGATTATTACAAGAAGTTTTGAGGACCTGTTGCACGCAAATTACAGCTACAAACACCACTTTCCTATTTTGTTTTAGGACTTTATTTTATTTTCAATTACTCAGATTAGGATAAAGGTTATTTTAGGATTTTAGAATATTTTTAGGAGATTTAGTAGAATTAAAATTCGAATTGGATTTTGAGGGACAAAGAGGAGATTAGGGTTTTTTTACACAGACCACGCCTCTCCTTCTCCTGTTCTTGAACTTTTTCTTTGAATTTTTGTGATGGCCATGAGCGGCTAATTTTTATAACTTGGTCGAAGAAAACGGAGACCTCGGAATCAATAAATATGTGAGATCTATCTGTTTTTAGTGTTCAATTTATACTTTGAGTATTGGATGTTCTTCTATGCTTATTTTTATGATTGTTTCATTTAATTGCTAGGAGGCCTACTAGGGTATTATTTGTTACAATCTACTGCTAAGTTAGATATCAAATCCGTAATTGTTTGATCCCTCTAACTTGTGAAGCAATTAGGGTTTAAGAATTTGCTACGTCAGGAATCATTAAATCTTAAGAAGAACATTCAACTAAATTAAATACAACCGCTTGTGTTTATGTTGTTTAGCTTCATCGATCTCTCTAGGTCTTAAGGCTACCACTAGATTAAATCTTTAGCGCTTGTCTAGGGTTGTTTAGTAGTAAGATTAATTAAGATCGCTTGTTTCCTAATTAATTACAATTAAGGAGAGATAGGAAAATAGTTCCAACGGTGAATACTCAAAGTAAGAATTGATTTATTTTTGCATCAATGATCAGTTGTAAGATTCCGATGGTGGATGTTGATTGAGACCAAGTTTCGTTATTTTGATTGATTTCGATGAATTGTTTCTGTTTTTCCTGAGATTGGTTCTGTTTGACCACCGCCCCCCCCCCCCCCCCCCCCCCCCCCCCCCCCCCCCCCCCCCCCCCAACCCCCAAGCTGTGTTCACGTAACATAAAACTCAGCTAAGCACTCTCCGTGGGAATGATCTCTACTCACACTACTACATGTGTTTTTAGGTTTTAATCTTGGTTGCCTACGACAGCACACCAGGAAGCTAGTTAGAAGGATGTTCGTGGTTCCACTCAAACCTCAACAAAGTCAGCTAGTTGGAAGGATCTAGGAAGTGACCCAAGAACTTCGAGCTCTGGTACCAATTGTCACGACCCTATTTATTTCCCCACAAGATAACTCAAGCTTGCTAGTTTTGAGAATAAGAGAGAACACTCCCTCAAACTCATAAGATTATGCTAGAGAAAAAGGCATTCTTTATTGCTTAAGTTTACAATTCTTGGATGGTTTTGCCAAGTGAGGCCTCCCCATATTTAGAGCAATCTTAACTTATTATGAACAGTCTAGATTTAAATAATGTTCCACATTCAATGATGGAGACTTAAGACCTAAAATCTTCTACCAACTACCAAAAATTCAAGAGATATCTACAAATGTTTAGAGAAATCAAGAGAGTTCTAGAATTTTGTGAAGGAGGCTAGATCTTTTCTAGCTTGAGATTTCCACCAAATGTTTGATGAAATGCTTATGAGGCATCACACATGGCAAGTAGCTGAAAAAACTAATGATTATGTTATGCCTAAAATATATGTTGACGTTATTGATAAAATAGAGGCTACAATTGTGGATGAAGACTTGGAAAAGACATCAATACTATAGCTCAACAAAGCTGTAGCATGATTGCAAAATATGGAAACAAATCAGTAGTTAAAGCTTGCATGATAACAGCCATGATCTTATGAAATCTTGTAATTAACATTAGCATGATTATAGCATTGTTTATAGCAGTTTACAATGTAATCATTATTTTGTAAAGATATACAAAGTCTTATAGATACAGAGTGTCATAGCCTGTTATAGGTGTGACAAATTTCCCAACTCTTTTGTTTTTATTTTTTCTTCTTGGTATCAGAGCAAAACAATGTCTTCCGCTTCGTTGAATGTTAGTAACTTTGTCACTCTCAAGCTTCGACTTGAAAACTACCCACTATGGCGTGAACAAGTGCTTGCACTTGCTGAAAGTCAAGAGCTTACAATTTTCTCATAGGAAAAAACCCATGCCCAACTGCTATACTTCTAGTACTTGATGGTAACAACCCCACTGGTAATCCAGCATACAAACACTGGAAAATAGTAGATCATCTACTCAGAGGGTGGATCATTAGTACTCTTGCAGAAGAGGCACTCAGCCATGTTATTGGCCTTGATACCTCATCACAAGTTTGGGCAGCACTCAAGGAAGCGTATGTCCAGTCTTCTCAAGAAAGAGAATTTCAATTGAATCAGCAACTCACGTATATGAAGAAAACCCAGGAAGTGCCTCTTAACAAATATATTCGAAAGTTCAAAGAGGTATGTGACAGCCTTACTGCCATTAGGCACACAGTTGATGACAAAAACAAAGTTTTTTCATTGCTTATAGGACTTGGTGCATGCTATGAACCCTTCACTATGTCACTGCTTAAACCACCAATGCCATCCTATAATAAGGTAATTCCCTTACTGCAAAGCTATGAAACAAGGTTGAACCTTTACACTCTCGAATCCTCTAAATATATTGCCTTTTATGCTGACAAAAATGTTCCCAATAATGCACTCAAAAATCCCAAACCCACCAACAATTTTTCCTCCAAAGGAAGAGGCTTCATCCTTGCTACATCCTTGCTAATCAACCAACAAAAACTTCAGCAATGGCTCTTCTTCAAACGCTTCTCGTCGAGGGAATCAGAGGGACATCACTGGTTAGATTTGTGGCAAGAAAGGACACCCTGTTATCCATTGTTGGTATAGGTTCACTCATTCTATCCAACCAGACAACTTGCCTCATGCATTCATAGCCTTCCAACTTAATTTTGAAGCATACCATAAGAAATGGACATCAGATACTGGTGCATCAGCACATATGACTTCTAATGAAGGTAACCTACATAATCTCAGACCTTATACTGGTAATGATCATGTTATGTTAGGAAATGGGGAATTTCTAAAAGTAACTCATACTGGTGATGCACTACTTGGGTCTGGATAGTCTACTATTGTTCTAAGGAATGTTTTTCTTGTACCTGAGTAAAAAATGAGCCTATTATCTATTGGACAACTCACATCTGATTATTCAATAACTTGTGAATTTTCTAATAATGATTTTGTGATTAAGGACAAGTTGACACAGCAGGTGCTGATGAGGGGGCTAAAAAGGGGTAATTTGTATGCAATCCAAGTACCTCTAGTGGCTTTGTTCTCCTCCAGATTTTGGGTTCATTCAGAAGACATCTGACACCAATGTCTTGGGCATGTTCAAGCTGCTGCAGTGGCTTATCTTCGAAACAAAGCATTAATAAGGACTATTTCCAATAAAGACAATTCCATATGTGAGAGTTGTCAATTAGGAAAATTATCTAAGTTGTCTTTTTCTTTATAAAAATCAAAAACTTCTACACCTTTTGAGAAAATTCATATTGATTTATGGGGACCTGCTCCTCTTACCTCTTTTCATCAGTTTCAGTTTTATGTTGCTATAGTTGATGATTTCACAAAGTTTGTATGGTTAATTCCATTAAAGCAAAAGTCAGACTTTTATGATCAATTCATTCTCTTTGAAAAGTTTGTCCAGAGACAATTCGATGGACTTATTAAGATAATTCAGACAAATGGGGGAGGAGAATTTGTTAATCACATATTCAAAACACATCTTTAAAATTCAGGAATCAAACATCTACTATTATGTCCTTATACACCTGAGTAGAATAATATAGTTAAAAAAAAGGCATTGGGTAATTAGAGAACTCGACATTACTATGTTAATTCATGCCAGTGTTCCTAAAATTTTCTAGGTTGAAGCTTTTACCACGGCAGTGTTTCTAATCAATCGTGTTCCAACAGCCACACTACAATGGGACTCACCCTTCTATCGGTTATATGGCAAGAATCCTGATTATTCATCATTCAGAGTTTTTGGCTTAAGGTGTTTCCCATGCATATGGGACTCTAAGAAGGATAAATTTGATAACAAATCACTACCATGTGTGTTTATGGGTTACAGTGATAGACACAAAGGATATAATTGTTATTCTCCATCAAATAAAAGGTTTTATGTTTCCAGACATGTGGTCTTTAATGAATCATCTTTACAAAAACTTCAATGATCCCATTGACATAACTGCTAGAATACAACCCATAACCTTTCAAGAATTTGACTCATGGTCCACTCCCTCTTATGAGCACTTAGATCATTTTACTCAACCTGAAGAAGAAGCACCACAACCAACACCAAATTCTCAACTCAAAACCACAATCACTATAGGTGATCTTATGTCGGGTTCACATTCAATCACTGCTAATCATCTCTCTCAGTTCTTTGCCACTGAACACTTTCAGGAACCCAATTCTGCTGTTGACAATACTACTCCTGCTCCACAATTGGTCCAACTCCTCAAAACACTGAAAGCACTCCTCATTCTATGATTACACGCAGTCAGGTGGGAGTTCAAAAACCAAACCCCAAGTATGCACTTCTACATGACTTTGATTCAATACCAAAGGAACCAAGGTCTCTTAAATCTGTTCTCTCAAACTCTGGATGGAAACAAGCAATGGTTGATGAACTTGTTGCTTTACAACAACAAAAAACATGGAACTTGGTGCCTTGTACAACATCAATGAATGTTGTTGAATCCCGATGGGTTTACAAAGTAAAACTCAAAGTTGATGGCAAAGTGGAACATCTCAAAGCGAGATTAGTTGCTAAAGGGTATCATCAATTACCCGAGATTGATTTTAATAAAACCTATTCACCTGTTGTGAAGCCAGGAACTATTCGGTTGATCTTATCCATTGTAACTGTTAAAAAGTGGGATATCAGACAACTTGATGTAAAAAATGCATTCTTGCATGGGTCTCTATTCGATGAGGTATTCATGGAGCAACCCCCAGGTTTTAGAGACTCAAATTTTCCAGATTCAGTTTGTCATTTGAACAAAGCAATCTATGGACTTAAACAAGCTCCAAGAGCTTGGTTTGACAGATTCAGCTCCTACCTTCTGCAATATGGTTTTCAATGCAGCACAGCTAATCCAAGTCTATTTATTTTCCATTCAGATCAAGGCACTTTGGTTCTCTTACTTTACGTTGATGATATTATATTAATAGGTTCCTCTTCGAGTTTAATACAAGATTTCATCAACAAATTACATGCAGAATTTGCAATGAAAGATCTCAGAGTCCTCCATTATTTTCTAGGAATTCAAGTCTCAGCCGTTTCAACTGGGTTGTTTTTACAACAAACCAAGCATGTTGTCGACATCCTGGAATGCAGTGGAATGCATGAATCAAAACCTATCAAGACCCCACTATGTACCACAACCAAACTTGGCCCTGATTCACCTCTACACCCCGACCCTCATGCATATCGATCTCTGGTGGAAGCCCTTCAATACTTAACCTTGACACATCCAGACCTCTCTTTTAGTGTGAATTATGTCTCCCAATTTATGCATGTGCCTACTGAGTCACATTTTGGTTTGGTAAGACGAATCATACGCTATGTCAAAGGAACAATTAATCTTGGTCTTCATATACAAGCTTCCAGTTCTCTTGATCTTTATGGATTCTCAGACTCTGATTGGGCTAGCTGCAATTTCACTAAGAGATCAACAACTGGTTATTGTACCTACCTAGCAAGCAACATCATTTCATAGTGCTCAAAGAAGCAACTAACAGTCTCAAGGTCTAGTTTCGAAGTTGAATATAGAGCACTTGCTCAAGCAACAGCTAAAATTACATGGCTCACTTTCATCCTAATTGATCTAGATGTCCCCCTATCTCAAGCTCCAATTCTGTTTTGTGATAATATGAGTTCACTATTCATCACAATTAATCTAGTATTCCATGCAAGAAGCAAGCATATTGAAGTGAATTACCACTATATCAGGTAACATGTGTCACTCGGGTTACTTGTTACCAAACACATCTAAACACAGTCTTAGATTGCAGATGTCTTCACAAAACCTCAACTGAAACCAGCTTTAGAATTGCAATGTGACAAATTGTGCATTTCAACAATGCTCAATTTGAGGGGGGATGATAAAACAGAGGCTACAATTGTGGATGAAGACTCGGAAAAGACATCAATACTACAGCTTAGCAATGCTCTAGCATGATAACAAAATATGGAAATAAATCAGTAGTTAAAGGCTTGCGTGATAACAGCCATGATCTTGTGAAATCTTGTAATTAACGTTAGCATGATCATAGCATTGTTTATAGCAGTTTAAAATGTAACCATTATTTTGTAAAGATATACAAAGTCTTATAAATATAGAGTATCACAGCCTGTTATACGTGTGATGAATTTCCCAACTCTGTTTTTATTTTTTCTTCTGTCATCTCCACCAATTAGCTCTTAGTAGGCATCTCCACCAACCTCTGATTCAGAATGATATTTTGTGCAATCATTTGCCAAATTTTCATTTAATTTAAGGATATGAATGAAAGCTCCCAACGAATCAAAAGAAAGGAAGATCTTCACCAAATCTAGACAACTTATAAAAGCACTTATTAACTTAAGCTAAAAAGAGTATAAATAGGCAGCTCCACTCCTCACAACGGGATCGATTATCGAATTCACATAATTGTTTTACAGAAAAAAATAGTAAAGACACACTATTAGAAAGAGATTGACTTATCATTCTCCTAAAACACTTCAAATACTTGTAACCCTTGAGAGATTTTTCTCTTTATAATCTTCATTAGTGATCACAAAAGAAACCCTAATAAAAACATAGTAGATGTAGGACTTGCTCATAGCATTCGAACCATGCTAAAACTCTCTCTTGTCGGCTTGTTATTTATATACTAACTAACAAACATCATCACTGCACCATAAACACATCTCACAATTACCTCATATGTAACTTCTTAGCACTTTACATATGCGTAGTCATTGGTGTCAAAAATAAATATCAACAGACTCGAAGAACAGTAACAACACTCATGGCTACTTTCATTGTCTCTAGTTAATTTCTAAGTCTTTTATTACTATAAAATATGCCAATGACCCGTGAAACACAGTTTCAAATTTCACAATTCTTGTGTGAAACTGACAGTCAATTTGGAAAAAGTAGCTTTGAGAACTTTGCTTTCTGCATATAATTTGCAGGTAATTTCCTGGAATGGTGCTCTGCCTCCAGACTTGAAAGATATTTCACCGTTAGAGATTTCACAGTGGACTTCTAAGTCAATAAAAGGATAAATAGTATTTACACTCATTAAACTATTAATATTTGACTGTTAATTTGAGTAAATAAAGTCTGGGAGAAAATGAACATGATACAATGGTTTCATTTTCATATGCAAAATCAGCTCATCAACGAGCTTGACTTAAAAAGTTTTACCAAGAAATTAATTAAAACTTAAAAGACAGTGCAGACCTCGTAGGAAATGACGAAAAGGTCCTCATCATTCTTGATAGTTCCTGGGAAATATTAGGCTTTGAAGAAATTGGGAAGTTAGCTCTCCTGGGTTGAATCCCGGTTCTTAAGGCACTGGACATTTCAAGAGAATGCAGTGGCATGATAACCGCAATTTTGACAGTTTCAAATGTATTAAGACTGAAAAATTTAGACTACTTTGGAATTCTATATATTGATGATATTGAAGAATTCCCAATCTCGTTTAATGTTTTTTTTTTTGGTTTCCGAATGGACATAGTTTTTCTCTTGTTGAATTAGTCCTGGTTAAAATTAGGGGCTAAAACATGGTTTATCAGCAAACTGTGATTGTTCCAAGATGTGCTGACTAAATTAGACCATACAATTACAGAACGTTTCAGTCAATAAGGGTAAAAGGGTTTGTATAATTTGAAGAGATCCGGACAATTGAATTAAAATTCATAAGAGAAAGAACACTGACGCAGAAAGAGAAACAGTTTGTTATTGCTAAAGTCGATTACATTATGTATGGCTGATACATGGTACCAAAAGGAGAAAACTACTTTCAAACACTAATTTCTTCTTCTTTTCTGTTTGGTTTTAATCCTTCTCACCGTTTTGTGGGAATTCCCTTCAACTGCGTTTACAAGCCATTGAGGCTTTCCTGCTGTGAACACAAGACATCCAATAATCAATCCAAACGCCGTCCCACATCCATAACCCGCCAACACAACTTTCCAACCAAAATCTTCTTCAGAGTCTGTATCACCTGATCTCGGGGATGGCTGGGAAGGCTCACCGCTGCTGCAATTCTTCTTTAATGGAAGTCCACAAAATCCCAAGTTTCCTTCGTACGAATCACTTGAGAATGTACCGAATTGGTTCACTTCAGGAATACGTCCCACAAGTTGGTTTTGTGACAGGTTCAGTAAAGAGAGAAATGTCAAATTAGTTAACTGCCATGGAATTCTCCCGCCAAGTTTGTTTGAAGAAAGGTCTAAGACTTCGACTCCTTCCAAATTGCCCAACGATGGAGGAATCTGACCTGTAAGACTGTTTTGAGAAAGGTTGAGGTGATTAAGTGCAAGAAGCTTTCCAATTACTTCTGGAATCGGACCATTAAAGCTATTATTCGAGAAATCAATGGTACAAAAAACAGTAAGAATTTTCACTAGTTTAACCTCAAGCTTTTTAACTACAAGCGTCGCTGAATCTTCATAATACCTGTCTCCCATATACTGAGGCTTCTTTTTAACTTCACCACTAACACTCATCATGGATTTCATATTCTCAAAATAACTCACAGGTAATAAACCATTAAAATTGTTGTTCGAGATATAAAAAATTCTCAACTTAGAGAAAGAAGTACTACTGGCTTCAGGATCCGTTACGAGACCAGAAAATTTATTAGAACGAAGAACAAGAACCTGTAATGCCGGAAGGCTTCCCAACCATTTTGGGAAGGACTCGTTTATGTTGTTATTTCCCAGATCTAGGACTTCCAACTTTGTACAATTAAGCAAAGAGTTTTGGATTGGCCCTTTCAATTCATTGCCATTTAAGTTGAGGGTCCTCAAGTCATTGTCCTTTGCAAATAATCCAGGAATGTTGCCATGGAACTTATTCTCCTGCAGATCCAACACGCGCAAACTGTTGCTGAAGTGTCCCATGCATTCTGGAATGGTACCCGTCAAGCTATTGTCCGAAAGATCAAGAACTTGAAGGGTACTCATATTGCAGATTAAATGAGGTATTTCTCCTGTCAATTTATTGTTTGATACTAAAAAGACTTTCATGTCAGGTGGCGGAACTGGAATTGGTGCTTCGAACAAGTTGGGACGAAGGTCAAGATATTGAAGATTCTTCCATGGAAGTTGTTTGATGCCTGTCACAAATTGTAGGAAAGATATATGTAAAACTGAATCTGATCTATAAACTCTACTAATTGTTTGAAAATACTTTTGGATCACGAATCAAAGGCACTCTTAAGTTTCTTACAGTTTTCAAAATTAGATTTAAACATGGTAGTTATTAAATCAGTTAAGTTGTCCAATGGTAATGGCATCAACTCAGCCACACCGTCCTGGAGGTAGTAGAACCCAGGAACTTCCTTTTGTCTCAACCTCTGTTTTCTGGAATTCTTGAGTCAGTTGACAATTATAAGTAATTTTTTCACATACCGATTCTCCCATAATCTATTTTTATATTCGAACTCAAAAGTAACAGAAGAGGTGATTTTTCTCAATAGAAATCTGCTTGCTATAAGTAAAATGCCAAAATGACTTCCAAATAATTTATGCATTTTTAGAAAATAAAATTGCTGTCAAAATGTCATTGGCAGGCAACTGTTATTATTGGCAACCGCCACCCGGCTGTCGAAAACCAGCCACCAATATCGGAGAATATCACCAGCAGGTGTCCGACAATATTCGAACAATTATTCTTAATGGTAAAAGCTACATAATTCCAAATGAACCCTGATTCCTAAATAAATAAATAAAATTCTCAGTATAGAACTTACATAAGAAGAAAGATCAAGACATTGAAATATGAGTGATAATTTCCAAAAGACAAAAATATTACAATTTCAAGTGCAATTAAATCAAATTATTAAAAATAATAAAGGAAAGAAAGATTGTTATATTATCAACCGTTTTTGGCTGCTCATAAGCTGCTTTAAGAGTTCTACGAGGGAGGTCGGAGTCGGAAGAGTCAAGGCGATTGGAAGGATATTGATTAAACCTTAAAAGATCTTGTTTCTCACTCTTGAAGAATCCCAAGTCAGATCTTCCACTGGAGAAGCTACTGTTAATGGTTAAAAGGGCAAGTAACACAATAAAAAGACTGGTTGTAAGAGCAGCAACAATACTCATGGATACTTTCATTGTTTCTACTTAATTACACAGTCCTTCATCTACTATAAATATGATGAATATGCGTGTAAAACAATCTCATATTTCTCAGCTTACGTGTTGACCTGGCAACCAATTTTCCAAAATATGTTTTATATTCTTAATAAATTTAAAAATAAAATAAAATTACTTGTACAGACTAATAATTTTTTCTCAGCCTCTGCTTTCTGGAATTCTTGAGTCAGTTGACAATTATAAGTAATTTTTTCACGTACTGATTCACCCATAATCTATTTTATATTCGAACTCAAAAAGTAACAGAAGAGGTGATTTTTCTCAATAGAAATCTGCTTGCTATAAGTAAAATGCCAAAATGACTTCCAAATAATTTATTATTTTTAGAAANTTATTTTAAAAAATAAAATTGCTGTCAAAATGTCATTGGCAGGCAATTGTTATCATTGGCAGTCGCCAACTGGCCATAGAAAACTGGCCACCAATATCGGAGAAAATCACCGACAACCGTCCGACAATATTCTAAAAATTATTCTTAATAAAATTGTTAATAAATTAGCCCCCAAAAAAAAAGTAAACTACAGTTTATCAGGCAACCTATAACTTAGGGTTATAACTGATTAATTTCATAGCTCAACTATAAGTGTGATAATGGTAAAAGCTACATAATTTCAAATGCACCCTGATTCCTAAATAAATAAATAAAATTCTCAGTATAGAACTTAGATAAGAAAAAAGGTCAAGATATTGAAATATGAGTGATTAATTTCCAAAAGAAATAAATATTACAATTTTAAGTGCAATTAAATCAAATTATTAAGAATAATAGAGGAAAGAAAGATTGTTATCTTACCAACCCTTTTTGGCTGCTCAAAAAGAGTTCTACGAGGGAGGTCGGAGTCGGAAGAGTCAAGGCGATTGGAAGGATCTTTTAGCTCTTGATTAAACCGTAAAAGATATTGTTTCTCACTCTTGAAGAATCCCAAGTCAGATCGTCCACTGCAGAAGCTACTATTAATGGATAAGAGGGCAAGTAACACAATAGAAAGAATGGTTGCAGGAGCAGCAACAATACTCATGGATTCTTTCATTGTTTCTACTTACTTACTCAGTCCTTCTTCTACCATAAATATGATGAATGAGCGTGTAAAACAATCTCATATTTCTCAGCTTACGTATTGACCTGGCAACCAATTTTCCAAAGTAGGTCCAGAACCTCATTTTTCTGCAAAAAAGTTGAAAGGAGCTCTCCTGGAATATCGCTATGGGTCAAGGTTTTAAATGTTTACAGTTGTTTTATGTCCCACCGTGTACTCCTATGGTAATCAAGTCAAATCAATGAAAGAAGGAATATAATTGCGGAATGGAAAATTCACACTTGTAAAGTTGTGTATTGCTATTTATCCATGCGAACAGAATCAAATAACATCTATTCTGATCCAAAATTTCCCCCAGTTGAAAAGAGAAAATGATTTATCGGCTGTTTGCCAACCACCTAGTCGATTGATGACTGAATTGACCATTTATAGTCTAAAATTTTAAGTGAAGGACTGACATATTTTCTATAATATCAATGTTCAATTAATTTCTAATTCCATCAATCCCTTTCTATTCTAAAACTTCATGTAGTTGATCGTTCTCCTATTGGGTTTTCCTCTTATGTGGAGGAAGCTCAAAAGCCCATATGGTTTATTAAGCCCACATGGAGAAAGGGCATTTTGTCTATTACTCTTTTGGATGAGCGCGGGCCGGGGTAGGGGAAGGGCTTGGGATCCCATTCCCTGGCCCCATCCTTGACCCTTAGGGGATTCCCTATTACCATAGTTAGTAAATACGGGTACGGCAAAAAAATGGTATAGGAATTTTACGAGAATGATACGGCAAACGGTAAAAAATACATTTATAAAAATTCGGCCTTAAAATTCGGATAAGAGAAAAATACGGTACAGGTATATACGGATTTAATACGGTATATTGTTAATAATACGTTTTGAAAAATACGACAATATTAATCCTGATTTTAGTACTTTTTATGATCATTGAATTAATCATTCTCTATATTTTCATATATCTGGAGGATGTATATCTTTTTTAATTATAATATTTTAGTTTATAAAAAAATATATTATTTGATTTGTAATGAATTATTACAAATATTATAGAAACAGATCAATTATTAAATAAAACAAACAATTTTATTTGTCATTAAGTTGAAGAAGAAGAAGATAAGACGAAGAGTGGTGTTTGTTGAAGAATAGTTGAAGAGGAAGAGAGGCAGAGACGCCAAAAAAGAGAAGAAGAGAGGAAGAGGACGCCAAAAAGAGCCTAACGCCGCTTTAGTAAAAAGAGACTAAGCATAAAACGACGTCGTTTTGATCAAATTTCACCTAAAACGACATCGTTTTGGCTCATAAGATAACAAAATTTTATTTTCAAAAATACGACCGAATTATACGGGAATTATACGCGAATTATACGGCTAGGGCATATAATTCGCGTATAATTCGACTGTGCTTATAGAATACGGGAATTCACGTTTTATACGTGAATTATACGGCTGGGCGTATAATTCGCGTATAAAACGCGAATTTACTAACTAGGCCTATTACTACCCATTTTCATAATTGTATATGATTTCACTCAATGTTCCCACAATTATAATCACATTTTATCAATTAATAGTGTGAAAACAATAACTATTAAAGTGGTAATTTCTTGACAAATGTGATTTTTTTTAGAAAAGAAAATAAATACGAGAAAAACAAAATTATTGGACAAATTAATTACAAATATTATTTAAAAGAAATGTCACAAATTAATTGATATGGACTTGTTAAATATTTCCCATGATCAATTATAATATGTAGTAAGATTATTAGGTATAACATTAGTAACTTGTTAGATATGTAGTAAAATTAGATATTAGAATTTAGAAAATAATCAAATATTATTGTCTAAAAATTAGATTTTAGAGTTATGTGATACAATTTATTGTGTCTCTCCATCTTTATAACATACATAAAGTTCCTCTTCTTTCTTCTAATTAATTGGTAATTTTAATTTACAACGATTTTAATTTGTTCTCGTATAAAGTTCCTCTTCATTCTTCTAATTAATTTGTTTAGTTTGCTTTATTGTTTAATTTTCAACTATTCAAATTAGTATAAGATTAACAAGATTTATTATATATTAATAAGATTGCGTAGAAAAGATCATATATTAAATTTTTCAAATGAAATGATATTATATATGAGGGGCGGAGAATTATTTCTCTTTCAAGGATTCCCCAAGCCATTCGGGGTAGGGCGAGGACCTGTCTAAGTGGGTCAAACGCCCATATCTAATTACTCTTGCTTAGGGTTATTGCATATTTGGCGGGTTTATTTTTTGTTGTTGCTGTGAGTGTGTGAGAGTAAAAAACACAAAACAAATTTCAGTTTCATTCTATTCCAATCAAACTTTATCAAGCACTCCGATGGAAGGTCATTCATTGTTAGATTGATCGTGTGTGTCAATTTTCTTTATTTACATAATTTTTATTCCTGTTTTCATGTATTTGATTCATGTTTATGTGTACAAATTAGTTTTGAATTATATTATTTATTTAAATTATCATAGCTAATTATATACAGTTGTTTTTTTTTTTTTTTTTATCTTTTGTATTAAATATGTATAAATTATCAAGGTAATGAAAATTATATCATTTATTACTAAATATATAGCTCTATTTATTTTAATCAAAAGTTCTCTTATAATATTAAGCTGCATCCAAAATATTTGGAAGTATCCCCAGGAGGTCGTTTTTTCCAGAGATGTAATGATCGAAGCAAACTTAATGATCCATAGTAGATGGACTCATGTCAATAATATAGATGGGAGTCCATTGTTATTTTCGTAGATGCTCGTCCATATAATATGGACAAGCTTCCATCACCAATTCACCATCTATAATATGGATGCCCGTCCATCAACAATTCACCATCTATAATATGGATGCCCGTCCATCAACAATTCACCATCTATAATTTTAATGGAAGGCCAAGCCTTTGACTCTGGATGGGCGTCCATTTTTGGGCAGTTTTATTTTCTAAGCATTTTTTTAAGTGTAGTGGGCATAGCAAGAGCACATTTGATGCCCCACCTTTAATGTTGGTTGATTATGGACAAAAAGGCTTGACTTTGGACGAGCGTCCATTGTTTGGGAGTCATAGCAATATGTTTATTTTCTAAGCATTATTGTTTTATCAATGGATCTTATTAAATGGCTGTTGGGCTTCAATGGATGTTTGTTGCTTTTTGTTTTTCAAAAACTTTTTTTGGGACCCTAAATTTTTAAACCTGAAATTTTATTAAAATCTTTTTATTTGCTATGTCAATGGACGACCGTTCATCTAATAGGGACACTTGTCTATTCAATATGGACACCCATCCATATTATATGGACGGGAGTCCATTATTATTGTTTTGTAGTTTTATAATTTAAACTATGGACGGGCGTCCATTCACGAAAATGGACTCTCGTCCATATAATATAGATGGAAGTCCATTTTTATTTTCGTATGGATGGGAGTCCAGTTAAAATGAATGATCATCCAATAATCATGGACACTCATCCATATTTGATAGACAGACATTCATTCACAGAATACTTGTTAGTGTGCTACATGGCTGCATCTGACTCAGATGACACGTTGGTCGGTGCAAAAATTCGGTGTAAACCTTTAATGTCTGTAACATTATCATTTATTTGAACTCAAGTCAACAATAATGGATTGATCAGCCTAGGTTAAATTTGGAATCTCTCCATGGATTTGGTAATGAGAGAGATTTATATTTAAAAATGGAATAATGCTAGCTTTACTCACTCCTGCTACTCACTTCTCTTACTCACCTTTGTTAAAATAGTGAAAAAGATGACAAGACTAGCATTTTAACAAAGGTAAGTAAGAGAAGTGAGTAAGGGGAGTGAGTAAGGCTAGCATTACTTTTAAAAATGAGTAGTCCAAAACCAAATCGAAACTGTATCAATAGTTTCTAAGTTGGATATGTCCAAAGTAATTAGATGTTTTTTTGTGAATATGGCCGTGAAGGAAATAAAGGCCCTAAATGACAATATCCTAATCTAAAATGTTCCATCTAAAAAAAGAAGGAATCCAATCAGGATTGACTTTTTCCTTCCACCATGTTACTTAAAAGATCTAAAACTACCAAAAACGAAAGCTTTCCTATACAAATGGGAATAGAACCAGAAATAGAGTTGTAATTGAGATTAAAATATTTTAAAATTTTAAACTGCCTAAGTTGCTCGATCAAATGACCAAAAAGATCAGTATTCTGTTAATCTAGATTCTTCGAAACCCCTGAAACGAATCCTGAGAAAATATCTAAGACTTCATTTATCTCTTGACTCAATTTGACGCCCGACAAAAAAATTGAATGCAAGTTGCAAATTCTCCCCCTTGAACTTGTAATGTTTCCTACAAGTTTTTGCATAAGAGATCAAGGCTTTTGAGGTATTTCTCCAGTTAGATTATTGTTTGAGATAAAAAATACTTTTATATTAGGTAGTGGAACTTGAGCTGGCCCTTCAAACAAGTTGGAACGAAAGTCAAGATATTGAAGGTTCTTCCATGGAAATCATTTAACGCATGTCAACAAGTTTATAAAAAATCAAACTCTAAATCCTTTTTGTTAGTCTGATCCTTTGTTTTCCAAACTTCCAGAGTTTGTACAAGTACACAATTAAACCAAAATGTGTATAAGTCTTATAATAAATTTTTGAAAACAGATTGTAAATCAACCTAGATCATAAGAAAAAAGAAAATCAAAAGATAGCCAACATAATTCTTAACATAAAACTAATGTAGAGCATAAGAAAAAGGTCAAGATATTGCAAATAAGAGAGATTTTTGAGAAATATATAAACCTAAGTTCCTTCAAATTTTTAAACAGTGGAGTGCAAAAGATTTATGGATAAATTAATCAAGCAAAGAAGGATTATTTATGTTACCAACCATTTCTGTCCCCTTTGAAGATTCAGTTCAAATAATTTGGTTAGGAGATCATGCAACAGAAAACATACATTTAAGATTAATAACATAGGAATAAAACCACACCACAAAAAGAGACACGATATTTACGTGGTTCAAAATAACTCGGCTACGTTCACAGATGAGATAAATCCACTATAATTTCATGAATACGTTATACAAGAGTACACGACACCATCATAAATCTAGTATATAATTAACAGACCATGCCTAAAGTGGAAACAATCCTAATTTTTAAGAGACCCATGGTGTTTAATAGCCCTTACATCAAATATCTTATATTCTCACATTCTCTCATAACCTTGGATTGGTTTTCACCCCTATATTTATACACAATATATGGGACATTATATTTCTACTATATTCATATTTCAATTCTTAATAGGACTCTGTAAGAACTGCTGTAAACTAGTACAATGCATGCATAATAACAATGGAAAATGGGCCCAAAACTTTTCTTTTTTTTATTATAAGTATTAAGTCTTTTATACACCAAGAGCATCATTTACAGAAAGCCATTTTTAAAAGACAAAAACAGGGGAAACAGTGTAGCTATTGCTCCTCGCTTGCCGACGCCCCTCCGACTGCATCATCACCTAGATCCTGCANAGGGTGGAGGAGAATTGTGTGAGTCGGTCTCGTGTCGAACCAAAACCGTAACGGCAACATTTTTATTATAAACTCTTTATTAGTTTTAATTGCACTATTTCATTATTTGCATTTAGTCTATTTAGTTTCATTAATCCATTGTCAATTTCATTTTCGCTACTTAAAATACGTTAGGTTGTTAGTCTTGCTCCCTGTGGATTCGATCCTGCTTACCGCTACTACGGTATTTAGGTTTAATTTTTTAGACTGTGACGATCGGTCTAACACCTTATATCAAATATCTTATGTTCTCACCTTCTCTCATAACCTTGAATTAGTTTTCACCCCTATATTTATACACAATATATGGGACATTATATTTCTACTAGACTGATATTTCAATTCTTAGAAGGACTCTCATAATTCTATTTCTATTTATAATAATATTCTTTATTAAAGGGTTTTCCTATGCGATTGATAAAATCATAGTTGAACAAACTTGGTTAAAGACATACAATTTAACATAGAAACAAATAGGAAAACGAGCCACAATATCTCAATAGATTCTGGAGCTTTCAGAGTTCTACGGGAGCTAGTTGGAAGGATGTTCGTGGTCCCACTCAAACCTCCACAAAGTCAGCTAGTTGGAAGGATCTAGTAAGCGACCCAAGAACTTCGAGCTCTGATACCAGTTGTCACGATCCTATTTATTTCCCCACTAGATAACTCAAGCTTGCTAGTTTTGAGAATAAAAGATAACACTCACTCAAACTCATAAGATTATGCTAGAGAAAAGAGCATTCTTTATTACTTAAGCTTACAATTCTTGGATGATTTAGCCAAATGAGGCCTCCTCATATTTGTAGTAACCGTAACTTATTATGAATTGTCTAGATTTACACAATGTTCCATATTCAATGATAGAGATTTAAGACCTAAAATCTTGTACCAACTGAAAATAATTCAAGAGATATCTACAAATGTGTAGAGAAGTCAAGAGAGTTTTAGAATTTTGTGAAGCGGGTTAGATTTTTTTAGCTTGAGATTTCCACCAAGTGTTTGATAAAATACTTGTGAGGCGTCACACATGGAAAATAATTGAAAAAACTAATGATTGTGTTATGCCTAAAATATATGCTGACATCATCTCCACCAATTAGCTCTCAATAGGCATCTCCACCAACCTCCAATTCAGAATGATATTTTGTGCAGCCATATGCCAAAATTTCATTTAATTGAAGGATATGAATGAAAGCTCCCAACGAATAAAAAAGAAAGAAGATCTTCTCCAAATTAAGACAACTTATAAAAGCACTCATTAACTTAAGTTGAAAAGAGTATAAATAGCAAGCTTCACTCCTCACAACAGGATCGATTATCTAATTCACATACTTATTTTACAGAGAAAAATAGCAAAGACACACTACTAGAGAGAGACTAACTTATCATTCTTCTATAACACTTCAAATACTTGTAACCCTTGAGAGATCGTTCTCTTCGTAATCTTCATTGTTGATCACAAAAGAAACCATAATACAAACATAGTAGACATAGAACTTGCTCATAGATCCAAACCATTCTAAAGCTCTCTCTCTTGTCAGCTTGTTATTTACGTACTAACTAACAAGCATCATCACTGCACCATAAACACATCTTACAATTACCTCACATGTAACTTTTTAGCACTTTGCATGTGCATAGTTATTGGTGTCAAAATCACGCATCAATAGACTGGAATAACAGTAACAACACTCATCGCTACTTTCATTGTCGCTAGTTAATTTCAAAGTCTTTCATTACTATAAAATATGCCAATGACCCGTGAAACACAGTTTCAAATTCCTCAATTCTTGTGTGAAACTGACAGTCAATTTGGAAAAAGTAGCTTTGAGAACTTTGCTTTCTGCATATAATTTGCAATTTTGCAGGTAATTTCCTGGAATGGTGCTCTGCCTCCAGACTTGAAAGATATTTCACCATTAGTGGTCCCACAGTGGACTTCTAAGTCAATAAAAGGATAAATAGTATTTACACTCATTAAACTATTAATATTTGACTGTTAATTTGAGTAAATAAAGTCTGGGAGAAAATGAACATAATACAATGGTTTCATTTTCATATGCAAAATCAGCTCATCAACGAGCTTGACTTAAAAAGTTTTACAAAGAAATTAATGAAAACTTAAAAGACATTGCAGACCTCGCAAGAAATGACGAAAAAGTCCTCATCATTCTTGATAATTCCTGGGAAATATTAGGCTTAGAAGAAATTCGGAAGTTAGCTCTCCTGGGTTGAATCACGGTTCTTAAGGCACTAGACATTTCAAGAGAATGTATTAAGACCGAAAAATTTAGACTACTTTGGAATTCTATATGTTGATGATATTGAAGAATTCCCGATCTTGTTTAATGTTTTTTTTTTTTTTTTGGTTTCCGAATGGACTTTGTTTTTCTCTTGTTGAATTAGTCCTGGTTAAAATTAGAGGCTAAAACATGGTTTATCAGCAAACTGTGATTGTTCCAAGATGTGCTGACTAAATTAGACCATACAATTACAGAACGTTTCTGTCAATAAGGGCAAAGGGTTTGTATAATTTGAAGAGATCCGGACAATTGAATTTAAATTCGTAAGAGAAAGAATACTGAGGCAGAAGGAGAAAACAGTTTGCTATTGCTAAAGTCGATTACATTATGTATGGCTGATAGATGATATAAAAAGGAGAAAACTACTTTCAAACACTAATTTCTTCTTCTTCTCTGTTTGTTTTTAATCCTTCTCACCGTTTTGTGGGAATTCCCTTCAACTGCGTTTACAAGCCATTGAGGCTTTCTTGTTGTAAACACAAGACATCCAATAATCAACCCAAACGCCGTCCCACATCCATAACCCATCAACACAACTTTCCAACCAAAATCTTTTTTAGAGTCTGTATCATCCTCAATATGAGGTGGATAGGAAGGGTCGCTGCATTCTGTTAATGGAGGTCCACATAATCCCAAGTTTCCTTCATACGAATCACTTGAGAAGGTGTTGAATTGGTTCCCTTGAGGAATAAGTCCCACAAGTTGGTTATGTGACAGGTTCAGCGCAGAGAGAAATGTCAAATTAGTTAACTGCCATGGAATTCTCCCGCCAAGTTTGTTTGAAGAAAGGTCTAAGGATTCGACTCCTCCCAAATTGCCCAACAATGGAGGAATCTGACCTGTAAGACAGTTTTGAGAAAGGTTGAGGTGATTAAGTGCTTGAAGCTTTCTAATTACTTCTGGAATCGTACCATTAAAGCTATTATTCGAGAAATCAACGGTACAGAAAATAGTAAGAATTTTCACTAGTTTAACCTCAAGCTTTTTCACTACAAGCGTCACTGAATCTTCATAATACCTGTCTCAAAAATAACTCACAGGTAATGAACCACTAAAATTGTTGTTCGAGATATCAAAAATTCTCAACTTAGAGAAAGAGGTACTATTGGCTTTAGGATCCGTTACAAGACCATAAAATTTATTAGAACGAAGAACAAGAACCTTTAATGCCGGAAGGCTTCCCAACCATTTTGGGAAGGACTGGTTTATTTTGTTATTTGCCAAATCTAGGACTTCCAACTTTTCACAATTAAGCAAAGATTTTGGGATTGGCTCTTTCAATTCATTGCCATTGAAGTTGAGGGTCCTCAAGTCATTGCCCTTTGTAAATGCTCCAGGAATGTTGCCATAAAACTTATTCTCCTGCAGATCCAACACGCGCAAACTGTTGCTGAAGTGTCCCAAGCATTCTGGAATGGTACCCGTCGAGCTATTGTTGGAAAGATCAAGAACTTCAAGGGTATTAATATTGCAGATTAAATGAGGTATTTCTCCTGTCAGATTATTGTTTGATACTAAAAAGACTTTCATGTCAGGTGGCGGAACTGGAATTGGTCCTTCAAACAAGTTGGAACGAAGGTCAAGATATTGAAGATTCTTCCATGGAAGTTGTTTGACGCCTGTTACAAGTTGTAGGAAACCTATATGTAAAATTGAATCAGATCTATAAACTCTACTAACTGTTTGAAAATATTTTTGGATCACGAATCAAAGGCACACTTAAGTTTCTTACAATTTTCCAAAATAGATTAAAACATGGTAGTTGTAAGATCAGTTAAGTTGTCAACAATATGAACACGAGTAACACGAGTTGTTTTTTCACAATAGAAATCTGCTTGCGATTAGTAAAATGCCAAAATGACTTCCAAATAATTTATTATTTTAAAAAATAAAATTGCTGTCAAGATGTCATTAGCAGGCAACTGTTATCATTGACAACCGCCAACTGGCCATTGAATATGGAGAATATCACCGACAGGCGTCCGACAATATTCTAAAAATTATTCTTAATAAAATTGTTAATAAATTAGCAAAAAAAAAAAAAAAAAAAAAAAAAAAAAAAAGAAAAAGAAAAGTAAACTACAGTTTATCAGGCAACCTATAACTTTGGGTTATAGCTGATTAATTTCAGAGCACAACTATAAGTGTGATAATGGTAAAAGCTACATAATTCCAAATGCATCCTGATTCCTAATTAAATAAATAGAATTCTTAGTATAGACTTACATAGATAAGAAAGAAGGTCAAGATATTGAAATAAATATTACAATTTTAAGTGCAATTAAATCAAATTATTAAGAATAATAAAGGAAAGAAAGATTGTTATCTTACCAACCGTTTTTGGCTGCCCGTAAGCTGCTTTAAGAGTTCTACGAGGGAGGTCGGAGTCGGAAGTGTCAAGGCGATTGGAAGGATCTTTTAGCTCTTGATTAAACCTTAAACTATCTTGTTTCTCACGCTTGAAGGATCCCAAGTCAGATCGTCCACTGCAGAAGCTACTATTAATGGTTAAAAGGGCAAGTAACACAATAAAAAGAATGGTTGCAGGAGCAGCAACAATACTCATGGATTCTTTCATTGTTACTACTTAATTACTCAGTCCTTCTTCTACGTGTAAAAGAAGCTACTCATAAATATGATGAATGAGCGTGTAAAACAATCTCATATTTCTCAGCTTACGTGTTGACCTGGCAACCAATTGTCCAAACTAGGTCCAGAACCTCATTTTTCTGCAAAAAAGTTGAAAGGTGCTCCCCTGGAATATCGCTCTGGGTCAAGGTTTTAAATGTTTACAGTTGTTTTATTTCCCACCGTGTACTCCTATGGTAATCAAGTCAAGTCAATGAAAGAAGGAATATAATTGCGGAATGGAAAATTCACACTTGTAAAGTTGTGTATTGCTATTTATCCATCGGAATATAATCAAATAACATCTATTCTAATCCAAAATTTCTATTGCACTTACCGCTAAAATTTCCCCCAATTGAAAAGAGAAAATGATTTATCGGCGGTTTGCCAACCACCTAGTCGATTGATGACTAAATTGACCATTTATAGTCTAAAATTTTAAGTAAATGACTGACTTATTTTCTACGATATCAATGTTCAATTAATTTTTAATTCTATCAATCCCTTTCTGTTTTAAAACGTCGCATAGTTGATCATTCTCCTATTGGGTCTTCCCTCTTCTGT
The DNA here is from genome assembly GCF_008641045.1 of Pistacia vera. Classification (NCBI taxonomy): domain Eukaryota; kingdom Viridiplantae; phylum Streptophyta; class Magnoliopsida; order Sapindales; family Anacardiaceae; genus Pistacia; species Pistacia vera. The sequence goes on along the minus strand of NW_022196136.1, from coordinate 965,979 downwards.
GGAGGAAGCCCAAAAACTCATGTGGTTTATAAAGCCCACATGGAAAAGTGGTATTTTGTCTATTACTCTTTTGGATGAGCGCGAGTTGGGGAAGGGGAAGGGTTGGGGATCCCATTCCTTGGCCCCATCCTTGACCCCCTAGGCCCAGCCCGTCCCCGAGGTCAGGGATGAAGGGGAAATCTTGGGCCGGCCATAGGGATTGGGTTTTTTGCGGGGTCAGCATTTATGATGGGCTTTAGGATTTTGACTGTGGGCTGGGTTTGGGCTTTAGGATTATTGATTGTGGGTTGGGTTAACATTTGTATCTAATTTTTATAAGTATAAAGGTTTTTATTTGACTATTTACCTTTTATTTGAATACAAAAACATCTATTATTACCAATTTTCATAATTGTGTATGATTTCACTCAATGTTCCCATAATTATAATCACATTTTATCAATTAATAGTGTGAAAACAATAACTATTAAAGTGGTAATTTCTTGACAAATGTGATTTTTTCAAAGAAGAAAATGAGAGAAAAGCTAAATTATTGGATAAATTAATTACAAATATTATTTAAAAGAAATGTCACAAATTAATTGATATGGACTTGTTAAATATTTCCCATGATCAATTATAATATGTAGTAAGACTTGTTAGGTATGATGTTAGTAACTTGTTAGATATGTAGTAAAATTAGATATTAGAATTTAGAAAATAATCCAATATTATTGTCTAAAATTAGATTTTAGACTTATGTGATACAATTTATTGTGTCTCTCAATCTTTATAATATACATAAAGTTCCTCTTCTTTCTTCTAATTAATTGGTAATTTTAATTTACAACGATTTTAATTTGTTCTCGTATAAAGTTCCTTTTCATTCTTCTAATTAATTTGTTTAGCTTGTTTTATTGATTAATTTTCAACTATTCAAATTAATATAAGATTAACAAGATTTATTGAATATTGATAAGATTGCATAGAAAAGATCATATAATAATTTTTTAAATGAAATGATATTATATATGTGGGGCAGGGAATTATTTCTCTTTCAGGGATTCCCCAAGCCATTTGGGGCAAGGTGGGGACCTGCCTAAGTGGGTCAAACGCCCATATCTAATTACTCTTACTTAGGGTTATAGCATATTTAACGGGTTTATTTTTTGTTGTTGCTATGAGTGTGTGAGAGTAAAAAACACAAAACAAATTTCAGTTTCATTCTATTTCAATCAAACTTTATCAAGCACTCCGATGGAAAGTCATTCATTGTTAGATTGATCGTGTGTGTCAATTTTCTTTATTTACATAATTTTTATTCCAACTTTCGTATATTTGATTTATGTTTATGTGTTCAAATTAGTTTTGAATTATATTATTTCTTTAAATTATCATAGCTAATTATGTACAGTTGTTTTTATTATCTTATATTAAATATATATAAATTATTAAGGTAAGGAAAATTATATCATTTATTACTAAGTATATAGCTCTATTTATTTTAATCAAAAGTTCTCTTATAATATTAAGTTGCATCCAAAATATTTGGAAGTATCCCAAAGTTCAGAGATGTAATGATCGAAGCAAACTTAATGATCCAATAGATGATGGAATGTTAACAGTAAATTTATTGTTATCTAAATTCAACATATGCAATTTTTGCTATTTCATCCAACAATCACGTAATTCTCTAGATAAAAAAATTATCTTCAAGTTTGAGAAACACCATTTTCTTTGCCTTATTTCTTTTATTCACAAAAAATGAAAAATAGGACTTGAAAAAGCATTGTTGGAAAGGTGCACAAAAGTTATGTTAGAGGATATAAGAGGTAATGAACCTGACAATTTATTTGAGAATAATGCTACGAACACCCATAATTTGCACCAAATTTTTGTACCGACGTATGTGGCATCCAATTAGACACAGCCACATTGTAGACAACACACGTCTTCTGTGAATGAGCAGCCATCCAATAATTATGGACGCTCGTCCATATTTGATGGACGACCATTCATTATAAATGAACGAGCATCTACGAAAATAACAATGGACTCCCGTCCATATTATTTGGACGTGAGTCCATCTACTATGAACGGGCATCCATTTCATATGGATGCCTATCCATAAAATTTTAGAAATAAAATAATAGATGCCCGTCCATATAATATGGACAGACATCCATCACCAATTCACCATCTATAATATGGACGCCCGTCAATCAACAATTCACCATCTATAATTTTTAATGGTTTGACTCCAGATGGGCACCCATTTTTGGGGAGTTTTATTTTCTAAGCATTTTTTTTTTAAGTGTAATGGGCATAGCAGGAGTACATTTGATGCCCCACCTTCAATGTTGGTTGATTATGGACAAAAAAGATTGACTTTGGACTAGCATCCATTGTTTGGGAGTCATAGCAATGTGTTTATTTTCTAAGCATTATTGTTTTATCAATGGATCTTATTAAATAACTGTTGACTTCAATGGATGTTTGTTGCTTTTTGTTTTTTAAAACATTTTTTGGGACCCTAAATTTTTAAACCTGAAATTTTATTAAAATCTTTTTATTTGCTATGTCAATGGATGACCGTTCATCTAATAGGGACACTTGTCCATTGAATATGGGCGCCCGTCTATATTATATGGACAGGCGTCCATTATTATTGTTTTATAGTTTTATAATTTAAACATATGGATGGGCGTCCATTATTATTGTTTTATAGTTTTATAATTTAAACTATGGACGGTGTCCATTCACGTAAATAAACTCTCGTCCATATAATATGGACGAAAGTCCATTTTTATTTTTGTATGGACTAGAGTCCATTTAAAATGAATGGTCATTGAATAATCATGGACGCTCGTCCATATTTGATAGACAAACGTTCATTCGCAGAATACTTGTTAGAGTCCTACGTGGCTGCGTTTGACTCGCATGACACGTCGGTCGGTGTAAAAATTTGGTGTAAACCTTTGATGTCTATAGCATTATTGTTTATTTGAACTCAAGTCAACAGTAATGGATCGATCAGCCTAGGTTAGAGCTGGGCATTTGGGACTGGGCCCAAAAGCCCAGCCCCAAAACCTGGTCCTAGGAGGCCTGGTCCCAAAACGGGACCAAGCCTAAGGAGGAGGACCCGGCCCCTCCACTGGGCCCTCCTCCAAGGCCCAGGCCTGGGCCCAATTTTTTTGTATTATATCATTTTAGTCCCTTGTAAAATTACATTAAACTCCTTATTAATTTTAAATAAGTATAAATTACAAGGGCTAAAATAAAATTTATTAAAATATATATATATATATATATTTTAACTTTTTAACCGTTGGCTGCCAACGGTTACAGCAGCCAACAGTTATAATTATATTATTAATTATAAGTTTTTTTTTTCTTCCCCCCCCCCCCCCCCCCAAACAACTCACTATAAATAACCCTAAAATCTTTCATTTTTTCACACCAATCAATCTCTCATTCTTTCATTCTTTCAATCTCTCTATTCCAAATCTCCAATCAATTTCTCATTCATTTATATTATAATTTATCATATTATTTATTTATATTATTCAATTTTTTTCTATTTTTCAATATCATCAATTTCATATATTTTTAATTTCTTTTCATTTTAATTATTTATTATTTTATCATAAATTTATAATGTCTTCCCCAAATGAGTTTTACGTTCCATCCACCGAAGAAATTGAAGGCTTCAATCCATTTTCACCATTTCCTCCAGAGGAAGCAGCTGCATTCCACAACCACATTCGGTTGGGACGAGGTGTAGCAAACACATGTGAGCTGCGAGTCAACGAGCACGAGCATGCCAACCTCCCCACGGTCAAAGAGGGTCGTGTCTGATGTATGGCGATACTTCACCAAATTAAAACGGCCAAAGACAAATGGGAGGGGGAAGAATCGTGTGGGATAGGTAATTTTTATGGAACCATTATTGGCGCTGAGAAGGGACTTTAACGATACGACGACACGTAGAGAAGAAGCATCCCCAATAAATGCATCTTTAGCGGATCAGGTAGACAAATTAATTTTAATCCACAATCCTCAACTTCTCAACATGGCAATACAATACACATGTTGCACGAAGGAAATAGACGATAATAGTTGCTACGAACTCTCCATTTTTTTATCTAAAAATCCTTTTTTTGTTAATATGGTTAAAACTGCATTTTGTCCAGCATATACCCCTGTTAGTAGAAGTGCAAGTAGAAGAGAATACTAAAACTTTATAACAAAATAAATAATAACTTAAAAACGAATTTCAATTTTAGGAATATATCTATTGCACTTACATAAGACATATGGGCTTGTGATCAAAAAACCGTTTTTTTAACTATCACAGTACATTTGTTAGATCATAATTGGGGTTTACAATAAAATGATAGGTTTTAAACCATTATATGAAAAACATAGTGCTGAAACTATTTATTTTACAATTCTTGAAGTTTTGCAAGAATATTTATAACTATAGAGTTGTAGCGCTAACGCTTGATAATGCAGCTACTAACACCGCGACAATCTCTTTATTTGAAAAGAGATTGATCCGCTTGGTGAAGGCAAATTTATCACCAGAGATGTGCTTGTCACATCATCAATTTGAAGTTAAAGCAGGTTTAGATGCTATACATTCAAAGATGGAGAGGGTGCGTAGACTATCGGATTTATCGTCGGCGGTAGCAATAAAAGATGGCAGGAGTACATCAAATATTGTAAGCAAAGGCGCATTGGTTCGCCCTTTGAAGTTATGTACAGACATGCCTATCCGTTGGAACTCTACCTACTTGAGTGTTGGAAAAAGCTTTGCCAACCGCGAAACAAATTATAGATTTCGTCAACCAGAAGAACCATCCAGAGGAAGTTGTCAGCTATGATGATTGGGCGGTTTGTGAACTTTTTTATTCATTTCTTAAAATTTTTCATGATGCTACTAATGGTCGATGTCAGTGGTAATTTATTATCCAACTACTAATTTAATGTTAGATATTTTAGTTCAAATTGCTAAAACTTTTGCTCAATATAGATATGATAACATTTTACGTGAAATTGTTTTAAGTATGGAAGAAAAATATAAGAGATATTGGTTAGATATTCCATTCTTATATGGATTAGGCCTTTTTCTAGATCCTAGGTTTAAATTATCCATAGTTAACGGTGTAATTACTGAGTTAGGCCGACATTTAGGATATGATTATACGTCTTATTTGATTGACTTTAAACACAAATTGGATAGGCTTTTTTCTTTATATGAGAACATGTACAATGGAAGTGGAAGTGGAAGTGGAACGTCTAGGAGAGGCAATCAGGACCTTGATGCAGCCCCCCCTCAAGGATCGAGCAAGTGGGTGTATGTGAAACGTGGCGGAAGCTCCAGCTCGTACATACATGGACCAAATGAGATGACTCGCTACCTACAGGTGGACCTGACCTTTATGACGATGAAAGAGCAACTTGACATGGATATTCTTCAATGATGGAACCAACATGAAAGTCGATTCCCCATTATATCCCAAATGGCACGTGACATTTTATCTGTACCAGTTTCTACAGTTGCATCTGAGTCAACATTTTCAACGAGTGGTCGGATTGTTGAAGATAGAAGATGTTCTTTAACCAATGAGATGATTGAAGTGATAACGTGTTTACGGGATTGGACTTATGCAGAAAGAAGACTACAACAGCACCCTGAAGATCCTAAACTACTCGAACTCTTTAGGAATACAGATTTGAATAATGTAACTAGTGTTGACGATGAAATTGAAGATGAATAATTTAATAAAAAAAATAATTTAATTGTTTATTTGTGAAGCATGAATGTGTGAAATGTGAATATTACATTTATGTTAAAAATTAAAATTAACTATTAATTTATTATTTTTTCAAATTAATTAAATTTTTAGAAACTTACTAATCAACCCCTAAAAAAAATACTAAAACCCCCCTATAAAACTTCATTTCGCCCCTAAAATATAAAAAAAAATATCAGGGGAGGGGGAGGGGGGGTTATCCAAGCCCATAGGACCAGTCTCGACCAGGCCTAGGGCCTGGTCTAGGTCCTGGTTTTTCTCATGGGCCAGGGACCGGTCCCAGGCCCATGAGTGACCAGTCCCAAGGGACCGGTCCCTGTCCAGCTCTAGCCTAGGTTACATTTGGAATCTCTCCATGGATTTGGTAATGAGAGAGATTTATATTTAAAAATGAGTAGTCCAAAACCAAATCAGAAGTGTATCAGCAGTTTCTAAGTTGGATATGTCCAAAGTAATTAGATTTCTTTTTTGTGAATATGGCCGTGAAGGAAATAAAGGCCCTAAATGACAATATCCTAATCTAAAATGTTCCATCTGAAAAAGAAGGAATCCAATCAGGATTAACTTTTTCCTTCCATCATGTTACTTGAAAGATCTAAAACTACCAAACACGAAAGCTCTCATATACAAATGGGAATATAACCAGAAATAGAGTTGTAATTGAGATTAAAATATTTTATATTTTTAAACTGCCTAAGTTGCTCGGTCAAATGACCAAACAGATTAGTATTCTATAAATCTAGATTCTCCGAACCCCCTGAAACGAATCCTGAGAAAATATCTAGGCTCCGTTTGGCTTATTATTTCTACTCATATTCCCAATCCTATTCCCCAAATATTGTTTGGCACATTATTTGAGAAATATTAGTCTATTTTTTAATTACTTTTAGACCCCTTAAGTTGATTAATTTCAGTAAATACCCCTAAAAAAAAGTTTAAAAATTAACAAAAACACCCCCACCCACCAATACTTGCCAGATCTCGGCAACCACTGCCGGTGGTAGCTGGAATCTGTCACAATGGTCTACACCACCACCGGAAATGGCCAGTAATTTACTGATCTGGCTGTTGCTGATGGCCATCAACGACGGCCAAATCTTGGCCATCGTTGATAGACAACGACGGCCATATCTTTGGCCAAAGATGGACTTTTTCGGCCATCGATGGCCATATCTGGCCGTAGATCTGGCCTTTTTCTGCCAGATCGACGATGGATCTGGCCAGAAAAGGCCATATCGATCAAATACCTGCCAGATCCGATCGGTATGTGTTATTACGCAATTTTCCAACGCCGGAATCTGGCACTACGGGTGGTAGGGGTGTTTTGGTCATTTTACAATATTTTAATATATTGGGGTGTTTATTAAATTAGCAAACCTAGGGGTTTTTTTTATAAATTTTTAAATTTTACCTCGTAATACTCCCCTATTAAACTATCCAATATTATTCTCAAAATCCTATCTAAAATAATAAAACAAACGGACCCTAAGACTTCATTTATCTCTTGACTCAATTTGACACCTGACAAAAAAATTGAATGCAAGTTGCAAATTCTCCCCCTTGAACTTGTAATGTTTCCAAGTTTATTGTACGAGAGATCAAGGCTTTTGAGATATTTCTCCAGTTAGATTATTGTTTGAGATCAAAAATACTTTTATATTAGGAGGTGGAACTGGAGCTGGTCCTTCAAACAAGTTGGAACGAAAGTAAAGATATTGAAGGTTCTTCCATGGAAGTCATTTAACGCCTATCAACAAGTTTATGAAAAATTAAACTCTAAATCCTATTTGTTAGTCTGATCCTCTATTTTCCAAAGTTCCAGAGTTTGCACAAGTACACAATCAAACCAAAATGTGCATAAGTCTTATAATAAAATTTTGAAAACAGATTGTAAATCAACCTAGATCATAAGAACAAAGAAAATAAAAGGATAGCCAACAAAATTCTTAACATAAAACTAACGTAGAGCATAAGAAAAAGTCAAGATATTGCAAATAAGAGAGATTTCCGAGAAATATATAAACCTAAGTTCCTTCAAATTTTTAACCAATGGAGTGCAAAATATTTAATGGATAAATTAATCAAGCAAAGAAAGATTATATATCTTACCAACCATTTCTGTCCCCTTTGAAGATTCAGTTCAAATGATTTGGTTAGGAGACCGTGCAACGGAAAACATACATTTGAAATTAATAACCTAGAAATAAAACCACACCACAAAAAGAGACACGACATTTACGTGGTCAAAATAACCTGGCCACATTCACGGATGAGAGAAATCCACTACAGCTTCATGAATACGTTATACAAGAGTACACGGCACCATCATAAATGTGGTAAATAATTAACAGACCATACCTTGAATTGGTTGAATAGCCCTTACATCAAATATCTTATGATCTCACATTCTCTCATAACTTTGAATTGGTTTTCGCCCCTATATTTATACACAATATATGGGACATTATATTTCTACTAGACTCATATTTAAATTCTTGATAGGACTCTCATAATTTTATTTCTATTTACAATTGTATTCTTTATTAAAGGGTTTTCCTATGTGATTGATAAAATCATAGTTGCATGAACTTGGTTAAAGACATACAATTTAACATGAGAACAAATAGGAAAACGAGCCACAATATCCCAATATGTTCTGGAGCTTTCAGAGTTCTACAAGAAACTAGTTGGAAGGATGTTTGTGGTCCCACTCAAACCTCAACAAAGTCAACTAGTTGGAAGGATCTAGTAAGCGACCCAAGAACTTCGAGCTTTGATACCAATTGTCACGACCCTATTTATTTCCCCACTAGATAACTCAAGCTTGCTAGTTTTGAGAATAAGAGAGAACACTCACTCAAACTCATAAGATTATGCTAGAGAAAAGAGCATTCTTTATTGCTTAAGTTTATAATTCTTGGATGGTTTGGCCAAATGATGCCTCCCAATATTTAGTGCAATCTTAACTTATTATGAACGGTCTAGATTTACACAATGTTCCACGTTCAATGATGGAGATTTAAGACCTAAAATCTTCTACCAACTACCAATAATTCAACAGATGTCTATAAATGCGTAGAGAACTCAGGAGAGTTCTAGAATTTTCTGAAGGGGGCTAGATCTTTTCTAGCTTGAGATTTTCATCAAGTGTTTGATGAAATGTTTACGAGGCGTCACACATGGCAAATAATTGAAAAAACTAATGACTGTGTTATGCCTAAAATATATGTTGATGTCATCTCCACCAATTAGCTCTTAGTAGGCATCTCCATCAACCTCCGATTCAGAATGATATTTTGTGCAATCATCTACCAAAATTTCATTTAATTTAAGGATATGAATGAAAGCTCCCAATGAATCAAAAGAAAGGAAGATCTTCACCAAATCAAGACAACTTATAAAAGCACTTATTAACTCAAGCTGAAAAGAGTATAAATAGGCAGCTCCACTCCTCACAACGGGATCGATTATCGAATTCACATACTTGTTTTACGGAAAAAAAAAATAGCAAAGACACACTACTAGAAAGAGATTGACTTATCATTCTCCTAGAACACTTCAAATACTTGTAACCCTTGAGAGATCGTTCTTTTTATAATATTCATTAGTGATAACAAAAGAAACCATAATACAAACACAGTGGATGTAGGACTTGCTCATACCATTCGAACCATGCTAAAACTCTCTCTTGTCAGCTTGTTATTTACGTACTAACTAACAAGCATCATCACTGCACCATAAACACATCTCACAATTACCTCATATGTAACTTCTTAGCACTTTGCAAATGCGTAGTTATTGGTGTCAAAATCACGTATCAACAGACTGGAAGAACAGTAACAACACTCATCGCTACTTTCATTGTTGCTAGTTCATTTCAAAGTCTTCTATTACTATAAAATATGCTAATGACCCGTGAAACACAGTTTCAAATTTCTCAATTCTTGTGTGAAACTGACAGTCAATTTGGAAAAAGTAGCTTTGAGAACTTTGCTTTCTGCATATAATTTGCAATTTTGCAGGTAATTTCCTGGAATGGTGCTCTGCCTCCAGACTTGAAAGATATTTCACCATTAGTGGTCCCACAGTGGACTTCTAAGTCAATAAAAGGATAAATAGTATTTACACTCATTAAACTATTAATATTTGACTGTTAATTTGAGTAAATAAAGTCTGGGAGAAAATGAACATGATACAATGGTTTCATTTTCATATGCAAAATCAGCTTATCAACGAGCTTGACTTAAAAAGTTTTACCAAGAAATTAATTAAAACTTAAAAGACAGTGCAGACCTTGTAGGAAACGACGGAAAAGTCCTCATCATTCTTGATAATTCCTGGGAAATATTAGGCTTAGAAGAAATTGGGAAGTTAGCTCTCCTAGGTTGAATCACGGTTCTTAAGGCATTGGACATTTCAAGAGAATGCAGCGGCATGGTAACCGCAATTTTGACAGTTTCAAATGTATTAGGACTGAAAAATTTAGACTACTTTGGAATTCTATATGTTGATGATATTGAAGAATTCCCAATCTTGTTTAATATTTTTTTTATTTTTTTTTATTTTTTTTATTTTTTGTTTCCGAATGGACATAGTTTTTCTCTTGTTGAATTAGTCCTGGTTAAAATTAGGGGCTAAAACATGGTTTATCAGCAAACTGTGATTGTTCCAAGATGTGCTGACTAAATTAGACGATACAATTACAGAACGTTTCTGTCAATAAGGGCAAAGGGTTTGTATAATTTGAAGAGATCTGGACAATTGAATATAAATTCATAAGAGAAAGAACACTGAGGCAGAAGGAGAAAACAGTTTGCTATTGCTAAAGTCCGTTACATTATGTATGGCTGATACATGATGCCAAAAGGAGAAAACTATTTTCAAACACTAATTTCTTCTTCTTTTCTGTTTGGTCTTAATCCTTCTCACCGTTTTGTGGGAATTCCCTTCAACTACGTTTACAAGCCATTGAGGCTGTTGGTTACAGCTTTCAAAATTCAAATGTTACCACACATTTTACTTCTAATACAGTTTACTTAAATACCCTTAATTTTCTAAACAAGATATTACTCAAAAAACATTCCCATGCACGTCAAAAAACACAGCTGCATGTAACCTTCTGCATCTTCCACGCACAACCTGCAAACTTGAGCATTTGACACATTTCCAGCAAAGCATCACTACATCAACACTCCCCCTTGATGCACATGTTGGAAACACCAAGTTTGAGTCTAAGTTCCTCAAACTTGGTTTTAGGCAGACTCTTAGTCATAATGTCTGCAATCTGGTCCACACCCCGGCAGTGCAACAAGGTTACTTCCCCATCATTTTCAGCTTCTCTAACTGCATGAAATTTGATTTTGATATGTTTGGTTCTGCCGTGGAGGACAGGATTCTTTGCCATAGCCACTGCTGATTGGTTATCACACCATATAGAGGTTGGCTTATCTTGATCTTGCTTCAAATCAAACAGAATTTTTCTGAACCAAACAGCTTGGTTCACAGCTGCTGCGGCAGAAATGTATTCTGCCTCTGCTGTGGACTGAGCCACCGTGTCTTGCTTCTTCGACAACCAACTAATGGCTCCCTCATTAATATAAAACACATACCCTGAGGTACTTTTCAAGTCATCTAAAGAACCTCCCCAATCTCTGTCTGTGTATCCTTGCAAAACCAGTTTTTCTGCCCTTTTAAACCAAATGCCAAGGTTTGAAGTTCCCTTCACATACCTTAACACCCTCTTTGCTGCTCTATGATGTGATTCACTTGGACAACTCATAAATCTGGAGAGATAGCTTGCTGCAAACATCAGGTCTGGACGTGTGGCTGTTAAGTATAGCAGGCAGCCTACCAGACCTCTAAACATGCTCTCATCCACTTCTTTTTCACCATCATTTTTACTCAGCTTCAGGTTAGAAACCAAGGGTGTATCTGCAGGTTTACAATTCTCCATTCCAAACTTTGTGAGAATTTCATTTGCATACTTTTCTTGATGCACAAATATTCCACTTTTGGACTGAAAAATTTGCATGCCAAGAAAATATGACATCTCCCCCAAATCTGTCATCTCAAATTCAGATTGCATGGATTGTTTGAACATCTTCAACTGATCTGAATTGTTCCCTGTCATCAGCAGGTCATCCACATACAATGACACCACAATTAGATCACCTTCAGCTTCTTTAACATAAAGGGTATGTCGTTTGGACTTTGTACATAGCCTAGGCTGTTAAGGTGCTCATTTATCCGGCTGTACCAGGCCCTAGGTGCCTGTTTTAGGCCATACAAAGCCTTCTCCAGCAGGTACACCTTCCCTTCTTCACCCTTAACCTGATAACCTTCAGGTTGGTCTACAAAAATTTCCTCATCTAAGCAGCCATTTAGGAACGCAGATTTGACATCAAGTTGGAAAATTTTCCAACCAAATTGAGCTGCCATGGCAAGGATCAACCTTATAGTATCATGTCTAGCTACCGGCGCAAATGTGTCAGTGTAATCCACCCCTTGTTGTTGTGCAAATCCTTTTGCTACAAGTCTAGCCTTGTATTATTGGATTGTGCCATCAGGATTTAACTTTAGTTTGTAAATCCACTTTACCTGAATTATTCTTCTGTTTTCAGGTCTTTCAACTAGCCTCCATGTATTGTTCTTCTCAATCATAGAGATCTCTTCTTGCATAGCATTCTTCCAGGCATCTGATCCAGTAGCTTCAGCATATGTTCTTGGTTCCAACACAGCCACATTGCACCTTGCATAAACATCAGCCAAGGTCCTGGTCCCTTGAACTGATGATTCCTCATCTGCTTCAATTTCACCTTCATCAAACACATTTTCAATCGGCTGCTGCATGTTCCTGTCAACCTCAATCTGTTTACTCTCCCAATTCCACATTGTATTTTCATCTATCCTCACATCCCTAGTTATCACAATCTTCTTTGTTTCAGGAATATACACTCTGTAACCCTTTGATTGACTGCTGTAGCCGATGAGAATGCCAACTTCAGCTTTATCATCAAGTTTAGTTCTCTTCACTGCAGGAACCATGACATAACTCACACTTCCGAACACTTTTAAATACCCCACTGCAGGTTTAATTCCAGTCCAAGCTTCAACTGGAGTTTATGCCTTGACTGACTTGGTTGGCAGCCTATTCAGGAGATGAACTCCAGTGTTTACTGCTTCAGCCCAAAAGCACTTGGGAAGTTGTTTTTCTGCCATCATGCACCTAGCCATCTCCATGATGGTCCTATTTCTTCTCTCACTAACCCCATTTTGCTGTGGGGTGTATGGTGTAGTAAATTGATGCCTGATTCCTGCTTCAAGACAAATAGAACTGAATTCTTTTGAAGTAAATTCAGTTCCATTGTCACTTCTAAACACTTTGATCCTTGCTCCAGCCTCATTTTCCACCATCAGTTTATACTTTCTAAACACTGCAGGAACCTCACTTTTCAGCTTCAAAAAGTACACCCATGTCATCCGTGTATAATCATCTATGAAGAGTATAAAATACCTGCTTCCACTCAATGATGCTGTCTGCATAGGACCACAAACATCTGAATGGATTAGCTGAAGTTTTGTTGTTGCTCTCCAGGACTGATCCGAAGGAAATGAAGGTCTACTTAATTTGCCAATTTGACAAACACTATAGAGGGTACTCTTTTCTTCAATCTCTGGTAAGTCCTGGACCATGTTCCCTTTCTTCAACTCTTTGAAAGCATTTTAATGGTAATGTCCAAGCCGTTTGTGCCAAGTTTCTGACTCTTCCTGTCTAGTTAACAAGGCAGATTCATTTGTAGTTTTCCACTCAATCGAAAAACTTTTCCCTAGCATTTTTACCCTCATCAATTCGACTCCTTTAGGATCAAGTATGGTACATGCTTGATTCTCAAAATGCAAGGAATAACCTCTCTCCATCATCTACCCAACACTCAATAAATTTTGGCTAATTCTAGGAACATACAACACATGAGAGATTATTTTTGTACCTGACCAAGTTTGGACAACAACATCCCCTATGCCTTTGACCTCCATGAACTCACCATTTCCTATCTTTACTCTGGAGCAATATGATCGATCTAGGTTCACAAAATTTTGCAGGTTTGCAACCATGTGATTTGTACAGCCGTTGTCAATTAGCCAAGCTTCACTGTTAGTTTGTGTCATGTAACAAGTGGCCACAAAAAGTTGTTCAGCCTCCTGACATTGTTGCTGATCCTCTCCAACTTTTGCTTGTTGTATTGGTTGGTTTGCCTTGTTCTTGCACACCCTTTCAATATGCCCAAATTGCTTACAACTCCTGCACTATACACTAGGCCTGAACCAGCATCTTCTCTCCGGATGCCCTTTCTTTTTACAGTGAGTGCAGGCTGGAAATTCCTTGACACCACCAGGTCTTTCCCACTGATTGCTACTCTTCTCTTTCCCTTTCCTATCTCCAGCATACTTCTTTATCTGTGCTTGTGCAGGTTTGCCTTTGTAGCTTGCAACTAAAGCACCCTCACTAGTGTCTTCTTGCCTCAAGAGCCTTCTTTGCTCTTGAGCTTGGAGAGCATGGACAAGCTCAGTCAAAGTGATCTGAGTCATGTCTTTAGAGTCCTCTAAGGAGGAGATTTTGGACTCAAATCTCTCCGGAAGACTCACCAAAACCTTTTCTACAACCCTAAGATCAGTCAACTCCACTCCCAAAAGTCTGATTTTGTTGACAACATTCATTAGTCTATCAACATAATCCTTTACTTTTTCAGTTTCCTACATTCTTTGCAACTCAAATTCCCTTCTTAGGTTAAGAATCTGCAGCTCCCCATGTACTCTTCTCTCAATTTATCCCATGCTTCTTTGGGATTTTCGTATGCCATGATTCTTGTGAAAACAAGATCAGTCACAGCAGCATGTATGTGAGAAAGAGCTCTTGGAGCTTTGGCTGTTTCTTCCTCATGCATCCTTAGTTGGTTCAACATGGGATTCTGTCCAAGTGGTGGTGGCTGCCGGTTTTCTTCCACATACTGCCAAAGTCCCTGTCCACGAAGGAAAGCTTTCATCTTTACTGCCCAGATGTGGTAATGATCTCCGTTGAATACCGATGGAGCCATCAATGCAGATTGCGTTGCCATGCCTCTGTTTTATGTGTCTGTCATAAGAAGAAGAAATAACAACCACAGGTTTATCGTTTTGAGATGAAGAAAGTTTTTTGAGATATGATCGAAGGTTTACAATGCTAAGTTTCTGGATTTTGTAGTGGCTCTGATACCATTTGTTGGTTTCAACCGGAGAACATCCAAGAGAAAGAAAAACAGAGCACCATAAAATACTGCAAAAAGCTTATCATATTCATTGAAGAAAGATAGCATATAACACGTAACAACTCTCTGCTAATTACACCAACTACAGCAGACATTACAGCTTTCCAAAATTCAAATGTTACCACACATTTTACTTCTAATATAGTTTACTTAAATACCCTTAATTTTCTAAACAAGATATTACTCAAGAAACACTCCCATGCACGTCAAAAACATAGCTGCATGTAACCTTCTGCATCTTCCACGCACAACCTGCAGACTTGAGCATTTGACACATTTTGAGCAAAGCATCACTACATCAACAGAGGCTTTCTTGTTGTGAACACAAGACATCCAATAATCAATCCAAACGCCGTCCCACATCCATAACCCATCAACATAACTTTCCAACCAAAATCTTTTTCAGAGTCACTATCACCTGATCTCGGGGATGGCTGGGAAGGCTCACCGCTACTGCATTTCTTCTTTAATGGAAGTCCACATAATCCCCAGTTTCCTTCGTACGAATCACTTGAGAATGTACCGAATTGGTTCCCTTTAGGAATACATCCCATAAGGTGGTTCTGTGACAGGTTCAGCAAAGAGAGAAATGTCAAATCAGTTAACTGCCATGGAATTCTCCCGCCAAGTTTGTTTGAAGAAAGGTCTAAGACTTCGATTCCTTTCATATTTCTCAACGATGGAGGAATCTTACCTGTAAGATTGTTTTGAGAAAGGTTGAGGTGATTAAGTGCTCGAAGCTTTCCAATTACTTCTGGAATCGTACCATTAAAGCTATTATTCGAGAAATCAATGGTATAGAAAATAGTAAGAATTTTCACTAGTTTAACCTTGAGCTTTTTCACTACAAGCGTCACTAAATCATCATAATACCTATCTCCCATATACTGAGGCTTCTTTTTAACTTCAACACTCATCATGGATTTCATATTCTCAAAGTAACTCACAGGTAATGAACCACTAAAATTGTTGTTTGAGATATCAAAAATTCTCAACTTAGAGAAAGAGGTACTATTGGCTTTAGGATCCGTTACAAGGCCATAAAATTTATTAGAATGAAGAACAAGAACCTTTAATGCCGGAAGGCTTCCCAACCATTTTGGGAAGGACTGGTTTATTTTGTTATTTCCCAAATCTAGGACTTCCAAATTTTCACAATTAAGCGAAGATTTTTGGGATTGGCTCTTTCAATTCATTGCCATTGAAGTTGAGGGTCCTCAAGTCATTGCCCTTTGTAAATACTCCAGGAATGTTGCCATAAAACTTATTCTCCTGCAGATCCAACACACGTAAACTGTTGTTGAAGTGTCCCAAGCATTCTGGAATGGTACTCGCCAAGCTATTGTTGGAAAGATCAAGAACTTCAAGGGTACTCATATTGCAGATTAAATGAGGTATTTCTCCTATCAGATTATTGTTTGATACTAAAAAGACTTTCATGTCAGGTGGCGGAACTGAAATTGGTCCATCGTACAAGTTGGAACGAAGGTCAAGATATTGAAAATTCTTCCATGGAAGTTGTTTGATCCCTGTTACAAGTTGTAGGAAACATATATGTAAAATTGAATCAGATCTATAAACTCTACTAACTGTTTGAAAATATTTTTGGATCACGAATCAAAGGCACAATTAAGTTTCTTACAATTTTCCAAAATAGATTTAAACATGGTAGTTGTAAGATCAGTTAAGTTGTCAACAATATGAACAATGGTAATGGCATCAACTCAGCCACACCGTTCTGAAGATAATAGGAACCAGGAAGGAAGTTCGTCTCAGCCTATGTTTTCTGGAATTCTTGAGTCAGTTAACTATTATAAGTAATTTTTTTCACACGCCGATTCTCCCATAATCTATTTTTATATTCGAACTCAAAAGTAACACGAGTTGTCTTTTCATAATAGAAATCCGCTTGAGTAACACTAGCCTTACAAAGAGTCATACAAAGGGATAATCCCTGTTAGCCAGACTGAAAAGAGGGCAGTTTTGTAAAACTGCAACTCCACAAAAGAGAAAACGGCGTCGTTTTGAGAAGAAAAACTTTACTCTTTAGTTTATCATTGAGCTGGGTTTACTCTCAGTGTCAGTCTTCTGTCTTCCTCTGTATATAAAAAAATGTATCTCTCTATGAAATTAATAAGAGAAAAGTTCACGCATTTTTCAATTTCTCTCTTTTAGTTTTTTAGTTTCACATGGTATCAGAGCCTAAGACAAGCGTCGACGGCAACGATCTGAGCAATTGATTTTGTTTTTCCTTCTCAGCTTCAATGGAGAAAATGAAAAATGTTTCAGCTAATCCTCAGCTCTCAATTTTTTCATCAAGCCTTCAGGTCGTCACTCCCAAACTGACGAGAGATAGCTACACTGATAATTACCGATTCTGGAGATCGCAAGTCCTCTTTGCTGTAGGAGTTCATGAACTCGAAGAACATTTGACAGGTTTAATTCCCTGTCCAGCTCCCTTTATTAGCTCTGTTTCTTGTTCAATTGAGTTGAGTGATAGTAAAGCATCTAAAACCCTAGCTAAAGAAAAGCTAAATCCAGCTTATTTAAACTGGAAACGAACTGACAAGTTCCTTGTCACTTGGCTTCTCGCCTCAATTTCTGAGTGCATGTTCACTCTTGTTGCAAAATGTCAGTTTGCGTCTGAAGTATGGTTTAAGCTAGAAGCTGAGTTTGTAACTGAGTCAAAGGCCAGAGCCTTACATTTGAAGAATTTGCTTCAGATAACTCAAAAAGCCAATTTGAATATTCATGAGTATGTTAAGAAAATGAAAGGCATTGCTGAAAGCCTGTTTGCGAGTGGTCAAGTGATCTCAGATGAAGATCTTCTTCAACATATTTTAGACGGTTTAGGTCCAGAATTTGACACTGTTGTTGTCAATCTGACCTCCAAGGTAGAGTCTAAGGTTGATCCAATTACTTTGCAAGAGGCTCAGTTTTTGTTGCAAAAATATGAGTTGCGGCTTGATAGGTTTAACTCTATAGAGTTTCATGGAGGTTCGATTAATGTTGCTTCTCTTAAGAATTCAAATGGTTTACCTGGTAAAAATTTGTTGCCTATCAATGCTAAGGTTTCCTCTGCACCTACTGGTACTTCTAGTTTGGTCACACATAGTCAGTCTCAACTGCAAGGCTTACCTAATCCTCCCATAGGTTCTCAGAGTTATCCTCAGTTTAGTTCGAATGATCCTAGATCAAACTTTTGGAAATTTTGGTGGAAATTCAAGCCATTATTACTCTTCATACAGACCTATATTTGGGAGAGCAGAGGAAGAAACAATGGCAGAGGCAAGCCTATTTGTCAAGTTTGCTGCAAGATTGGCCATACAGCGGCTCACTGTTATCACTGCTACAACTCTATTACACTGGTGTACCTCCTCAAAGTAACATGTCAGAACAAGGTGGTTCTAGTCCAGCTTTTCATAATGGATTTTATGGACCTCAGTTTGGAAATCAGCAGCATTATAATACTGGCAGTCTTTATAGTTCTCATTCTGGAAGTCAGTTGGTCCCACTAATGGATCCTATGATTCATCATCTCAGTCAACTATAAATTCCAACTTGCACAGTCAATAACAGCACACCAATCTGCAAGGAAAACCATTTTTTACTCATCAACAGCAAGGGTTTCATGTCCCTAGTTAGCAAAGTTCCTACCAAAATGCAATTCCTAACCAAGCTTTTCTTGTGTCTAACCAACCACCTTCCTCAAACACACATGACTGTCCCAGTTACTGCTCCGTTGATCCAGCCTGGTACACGGATTCAGGAGCTACTGACCATGTAACTCCTGATCCTACTCAACTAATTTCCAGCAGACCCTATGATGGAGTTGAGCAACTACAAGTTGGTAACGGTGAGTCTCTCCATATATCTCATATAGGTTCCACTTTATTTCCCAATTCATTTCATTCTCAGTGTTTACATTTGCACAATGTGTTGTATGTTCCTAGAATAACTAAAAATCTCCTTAGTATTTCTAGATTCACTAAAGATAATCAAGTAACTGTGGAATTTGACTCTGATTGTTGTGTTATTAAGGACAAGGCTACCAAGGCAGTGTTACTGTAGGGAGGACTTAAGGCTGGTCTATACCAATTGCACATACCTTCTTGCTTCTCCTCTGGTTACACTTTTAGTGGTCTAGAAAAGTCAGCTACTTTGAGTTCTAGGTTTTGTAATACTTTGTCTTCAAATAAGTCAGTAGGTACTGATAATCAGTATAGTCATAGGTTGCCTCAGTCTATTAGTTCTCTGAATAACTTTCAAGATGCTAATGCCAAGTGTAATATACTGATTAGCAGTCCAATGAATGCTGTAGTTAATAACAATCATTGGATGCAAGATCCACAATTACTTTGTAGCACTCATAGTCCTATCTCATATGCAAATGATTGTACTCCTGATTTCATTAATAAAACACAATGTTGGAACACTCTGGTTTAAATCCTGTTAATTCTGAGTCTATTATGTTTGTTTCTACTACTGCTATTTCTGATATTCCTGCAAATAATAATAACATCTCTGATTTGGTTGATAATTCTGGCAAAATTTCTGATAATACTTTTGATTTTGATAATTATTCTAGTTTGAACAAAGCTGATTCTGATTCTGTTTTGCATATTGCTTCTGTGGTTGATACTGATGCACATTCTACATCTATGTTGAAAGATAATTAAAATTCTATGATTGATGTTAATGCAAATCCTACTTCTATGTTGAATGATAATGAAAATTTTGCTATGACTAAAGCTCTTCTTGTTCACAATGCTGCCATTAGAAAATCTGACACATACCACCATCATCCTATAACAAACCATCCTACAGTTTTTTAGGCTAGTAATACTAGGAACAATGCACTGTCCCTTTGGCATAATCGTTTAGGCCACCCACATGCTGATGTATTAAGTAAAATCTTACCTAACATTCATCCAAGACCTTTAGAACCAGTCTCATCATTAGGTTTTTGTGATGCATGTAAATTAGGAAAACTACATAGAAATCACTTTCCTAGTTCAACCTGTAGAGCTTCACAGCCACTTGAAATAGTTCATAGTGACATTTGGGGACCAACACCAGTAGCTTCCTTAGAAGGTTTCAAATATTACATTCATTTCATTGATGACTACAATAGGTTCACCTGGATGTATCCCTTAAGAACCAAAGCTGAAGTTCAGTCCACTTTCATCAAATTTCACCATTTAGTTGAGAGACAACTTGGTTATAAAATCAAAATCTTACAATCTGACCAAGGAGGAGAGTATAGGGGTCTAATTCCTTATCTTACCACTGCTTGTATCCAACTTAGGCATTCTTGTGCCTATGTACACCAACAAAATGGGAGAAGTGAAAGGAAGCATAGACATATAGCCGAAACAGGTCTGACCTTACTAGCCCATGCATCTATGCCTTTGCATTTTTGGTGGTGTGCATTTGATACTGCTGTGTTTCTTATTAATAGAATGCCTAGCTCAATTTTGGATTTTGTGTCACCATATCAGGTTCTTTATAGTAGATTTCCTGTATATTCTGAGTTAAAAAATTTTGGTTGTGCTTGTTTTCCATTTTTGAGAGATTTTCATAAACACAAGTTGAATTTTCATTCTTCTAAATGTGTTTTCCTGGGTTATAGTTTAAGTCATAAAGGGTACAAATGTCTTAGTTTAGAGCGAAAAATTGTCATTACTCCTGGTGTTCAGTTCAATGAACTAGAGTTCCCTTTTGCTACTAGTTTTAGTCAACATTTGTCCAGTTCCTGTTCTCCTTCACTCAAAGCAGCAGTCCCTCATAGTTCTTCTACTTGTTTTCCTTTTGTTTCTATTCCCTTTTCTAATGGTACAACTAGCAAAGTCTCCTCTGTAGTGGACTGTTCTGTTCCTAATCCTTCTCTCACTACTAACAAGTCAACTCCTAGTTCCTTATTTCAGGACATTAATAAATCTATACACAGTCCATCTATTCCTAAACCATCCTCTAGAATCAGTACCTCAATTTCAAAAACTCCATCTAACAACCCTGATACTTATACTTCCTCATTACCTACTCATTCCATCTTCTACTCCACATACATTTCCATTAGAAATAGATCTATCTTGCTATCATCTTCCTAATTCCACAATTCAAAAGCCTTCTATACCTTTAGATTATACACAATCAGCTCAGAAACACACTGATCACTCTCTTGTTGTTGACTTAACTCCATCACAGTGTCTTCAATCTGAAATTCCTATCTATGCACCTGAATCTTTTTCATCAGCCCCTCATAATCAGTCTACGAACCAGTCTTTGACCACTAATACACATCTTATGCTCACCAGATCCAAAACCAGTAATTTACCCTCAACTAGTCTTACCCTGACCAGGTCTTTACCCATTCCATCATACCTTGTTTCAGTAAATGAAATACCTGCTCTTGTTGCTTCTGTCAACCATAATCACCCCACAAACCAGTCCCTTATAACCAATACTCACACTAGATCGAAAATCAGCAACTCAACATCACTTGCACTAGAATCTGTTCCAGTAACTACAACCTCTGCATTTACACCTACAAACCAGTCTCTGAACCGTAATACATCTACCACAGTCACCAAGTCTCAAACTAGCAACTCAATCTCAATTGCCCTTACCCTGGTCAAGTCTTCACCTGTTAAACCTGAACCTGGTACAGTGACTAAAGCTCTTGCTTGTGATTAGTGGAAAAAGGCCATGCAAGATGAGTTTGATGCTCTTATTAGGAATGAAACTTGGAGTCTAGTTCCTCGAATTTCTGATATGAACATAGTTGGTAATAAGTGGGTGTTTCGAATTAAGTTTCATGCTGATGGATCTCTCCAGAAGTATAAGGCTAGATTAGTTGCTAAAGGATTTCAACAAACTCCTGGCTTAGATTATTTTGAAACTTTTATCCCCTTTGTCAAACCAGCAACAATTCTAATCATTTTCACATTTGTTTTCACTTATGGTTTGGATATATATTATGTGGATGTGAACAATGCCTTCCTTAATGGTCATTTGAATGAAACAGTCTATATGAGACAACCAGAAGGGTTTGAGGTTCCTCACTTGTCTTCCCATGTTTGTAAACTTAACAAGGCTCTCTATGGTCTTAAACAAGCCCCACGAGCCTGGTTTGACAAACTGAAACAAGCGTTGGTTCACAAGGGATTTCAAAATTCAATATCTAATTCTAGCTTGTTCATTCTTAAGGACAGCTCTGAAGTTTTATATGTTCTCATATATGTGGATGACATATTAATAACTGGTTCCAGTTCGTCTAAAATTCAGTAGCTTGTTCATGATTTAAACAGCCAATTTGCCTTGAAAACTCTTGGGGCTATACTAAATATCTATATATTTGTTATATTTCCTCATGTTTTAATGGTTATAAATGCTTAAATCTTGGGTTTTGATTATGTTTCGTATTTTATAGAGTAGATTGAGGAGTTAAATCAAATTGAATTCAAAATCAAGAGATTTGGAGAGAAAAAATCGGAGCTAAAAAAGAGATACATTCTAGAAGCGGATTTTGCTTAAAGCGTGGGCACGTCCTGTTTTCCCAGAATGTTCACAAAAGCAGTCAGTAGATAAAACGTGGGCGTGCCTTACTGGATCCGAGATTTTTGACCTAGGGTTACGAATTTGTTGGAGAAAAAAAGATATGTATGACAGCTGGAAAGATTTATTTACCCTTTCTTAATCCCTAGGATTTGCCAAGACTCCCTATTTTGGTGGGATTTGCTTGTAATTAGTTTCCTGATCTAGATAGGACAACTATTATTAGATGGGTTATAAATAGGGAGATTATTCACAAGAAAAGGGACATCTATCTCTACCTCTCTCTCTTCTCTTTTCTTTAGGCGTTCTTTTAAATTATGAGTAGCTAAATACTTTTCTTCCAACTGAAGGATAATTGAAGTTTTGGTTCTTCAAGGATTGTGAGATCTAAATAATTTTCAGTGTTCTTTTATTTCTTTACTATTTATATATCTTCTATGTTTATTAACAATTATTGTCTTGATTGATTGATACAAAGGGCCCGTTGTTCAATTATCAGGTTGATAAATTGCCATTTAGAACTTTAAATCCGTAGTTGTTTAAGTGTTCTAATATTAGTGGTAAAATAACATAGTTGATTATAAAGGGATTTTCGATTTATGTTATGAAGATGTATAATCTAGTCTAAATGAATGAAGCTTGTGTATTTGTTGGCTAGAATTGGTAGTCTCTCTAATTATTAATGTTGTCGATAGATTAACTCCTAAGAGCTTGTTTAGGGTTGTTTGTTGACAAGGGAAGTAATCAAAGAGCTTGTTTTGGTTATCGAGAAAGTAAGGAGAGATAGGTTGTTAGAGCTTGTTAATAACCATAACCAATTTAGTGAAGAATAGAAGATTTTATCCTTGTATCTGTGATCAATTCTCTGAACCAATTCTGAAATTATACCTTTGGTTGGATATTTGCCTGATATTGATTCCTCCTTAATTTTTAGTTGNGGACCTAAACTCCCTTCTAGGCACTGCACGGCACAAGCGCACTGAGCACTTGTCATCCTTCCCCAAGTGTGCGTATCCCTATTACAAAATCGCACACACAATACACAAGAGAGGCTAATGAAAGTATAATGCACCAAATATATGGGAAAACCTAACCTTATATTATATATTCTGAATACAAGGAAACTTAAGCACCCACACAGTGTTTCCCACTGATTACAATTTGATCCCAATCACAGATTCAGCACCCAAGTTACAACAAAGGTATACAAACGCATATCCCTTGCCCTCTTTCACTCTCTCACGAATTTACAACCTGCTTGTCTTGTATACATGTTCGCATAACAGTTACATAGAGGTTGCAATAGCAGTTACAATCCTATCTAGCAGTTACATAGCAGTTGGCTCACATACAAGTCTATCTAGACAAATATAACCGTCCCAAAGCCTTAGTCCAGCAACCATGCAGCTTTGTCTGATCATCCCATCATCTAGTGCACGACCACATGCACCCCACGCACATTGCTCTCTGCCTCATGCATGTACTCAGCCACTTGTTGTTTGTCTTGCATGTTTGCACACATCCTAGCTCGTGTGCCTCTGCTTAACCTGCCCATGGGCACCCCACACCCATGTTAACACATGCCTGCATACGCATGTTCTAGCTTGCAAGTGCCCACACCCGCTAGCCATCTCATTAGTGAGTACTTGGCATCCCAACGCTCAAACACCCCATACTTGATCTCGCCCATCCTTGTTTAGCATACACCCGTGTGTTGTCTTGGCAAGGTTGTAGCTAAGAATGAAAGCCACATGCCTGCCCTTGCATTGGCATCCTTAAGGGTCTCACAGTTAACCTCTTACGCAACTCAGTTGATAGACCATTCACACTAGGCAACCCAACTAGATTTCCTTACAATGGGGTTAATTCAATAAGCTCCATGATTTCATCAATGAACATCTGCAACCATTTTTCAACAAAAAAAAAAAAAAAAATTAAAGTGACAAGCCAACAAATTTTTAAGCATTTATGTCTTGTCTCAATCTCAATTACCCACCTTCCTAGCTTTAGAGTTCACACTTCTAGGGGTAATCGCAGCCATGCTGAGTAGAGCAAGGATTCATAGACAGTAACATGAGGAGAGTGAATGTCATTTTGCTCACAATATCCTAAGATTCGAGCAAATGTTTCCTGCTTCTTCAGATACCCTAAAATTGTGATGTTCCCTTCTATGTATCCACCAGTCTTCCTTCCAGCTAGCACATCCATCGGAGTGGTTTTACTAGCACCACTTACCCCCATTAAAGATGTTAGAACACCAGGTCTAAAAGCACCACTCACACCTTTCAATAGCACCAATTTTTCATCGACAAGACCTTGATCTTTCATTTCCTGTTATTCTACAGCAAAATGTAATTAGTTCTCTATTGCCATTTATTTTTGGACAACAATACTTTCCAGTTTCCAACTTCAATTATTTATCATAAGTTACCTTTGGCATGCCTACTGAGTATGTAATATTTTCAAAGGTAATGCAACGCTGTTCAAATGGAAGGATCATTCCTCTTCTCTTTTGATGAATGATCATAGCAGCAGTTTCTGGCCTCATGAATAATGACTAAGCTAAGGTGGTTCTTCTACCAATATCATTTCCTTTTTCTGTTGCCAATCAAAATTACTTGTCATCAAAAAGAATAGGGGGGCCAATTTGCCACAGAAAAATAGAAGAAATTACCTTTGACCCCTCTTTAGTGACCTAATATGCTTAATGATACTTTCCCACAAAAAAAGTTTCAAAATACCACTTTCCCACCCAAAGTTAATATTTCGCTACTCTAAAAAATTCTCTCCATCACCACCATTCGAACCTCCGGTCTCCTCTCTGCAAAACCCCTCTTACTCTAACACCTGAGTTCTTGCCGATTTTTTACCATCGCAAAGCTAGGGTTTTCCCTTCTTAGATGATTTCCTACTAATTCCAACGACGAATATTCAATTGGTCACTACCATTTGATTCACCGGCCTCCACTCTATAAAAACATTCTTACCTTGGGCCTTGGTAACTCAACGAACGCCGGTTGAGAAAGTGAAGTATATTTTGGGTATTAATGAAATATACACGTTGAATGGGTAAAAGGTATTTTGAAACTTTTTGGGTGGGAAATTGTCATTAAGGCAAACCTTGGGTAGGAAAAAGTTGTTTACTCTTTTAAATTACACCAAACCATTGGTCATGTATAATTGGATACAAGTTGATGAAGTTTTTTAATTCTATTTAATTTTTATAATCAGGGTGTCTAGACCAACTTGCTCGCAGCTTAGATAATCTCTAGGGCCCATTGAACATCCTACAAGTCCAATTGTTCTAGGTAAGCCACAAATGTGGTAGGTGGCCCCAAGATGGTTTGAATTCAGAAAATCAATAAAAGGAGCAAATCTTCTTGACCACTAGACTAAACCCTTGGGTGGGTAATTCAATATAAAAAAAAATAGCTTGTGAACTGAGCGTTTTGCCATCTAATCGGTACATAGATTTGGTAAATAGTATGCTTAAGCATCCTGAAAACTGTGTTTAAAACGAGTAGTAAAGCCACACAGTTCCAATACCTGTTTTTACTCAATTTTTTTCAGCCCATATTGTTTATCGATTATGGGTGAATTGAGGATTCTTTTTGAATCCTTTTTTTTTTTTTTTTTTTTGGTCATCTAATCAATACTGAGGTTTGGTAAACAACACACTCGAGCGTCCTATAAACTGTGTTTAAAACAAGTAGAAAAGCTGCAGTGTCGTAGTACCCTTTTTCACTCAGTTTTTCCTAGCTCGTAGTGGATCTCTATTATGGGTGAATCGAGGAGTCTTTTTGAATCTTTTTTTCACCTTCTAATCGATACTGAGGTTTGGTAAACAGCATGCTCGAGCGTCCAGAAAAATATGTCTAAAATGAGCAGAAAAGTTGTATAGTCCCAATACCTTTTTTCACTCAGTTTTTTCCTAGCTTGTAGTGGATCTCAATTATGGATGAATCAAGGAGTCTTTTTGAATCTTTTTCTTCGCTGTCTAATCAATACTGAGGTTTGGTAACTAGCACGCTCGAGTGTCCCGAAAGCTGTGTTTAAAACAGAAAAGCTGCATAGTCCCAGTACCTTTTTTCATTAAGTTTTTTCCTAGCATGTAGTGGATCTCGATTATGGGTGAATCAAGGAGTCTTTTTGAATCCTTTTTTTTTTTTGCCATCTAATCAATATTGAGGTTTGGTAAATAGCATCTCAAGTGTCCTAAAAACTATGTTTAAAACAAGAAAGTTCAAGCAACAATCTTCAACCCGCATAGCTGTAAGGCCGAGCATGCTGTTTACCAAACCTCAAGTTTTAATATATTATATCGAGTTTTTTATCACCCTATTTAAAAAAAAAAAAAGACCTTTCAAATGGGATACTCTATTTTAAAGAAGGATATTTATGGGTCTCCTATTGTTTATTTTCAATATATTCAAATTGTGTCCTCAAGTGTGATTATGAGTATCAGTTGAGTGGACACTACATGTCGTCACGTACACATAACAAGTGTACTTCTCTACCTTGCCTATGACTCGTTTATCAACCTTCACTTTGGCGAACAAGCAAAACAATCATTTTAAGTCGATCCATCACCATTAAGGAAAACTCCAATGAATTTTAACCTCCCACCGGTAGAAGTGTACCCTTTGCTTTGGCAAACAAGGTTCCAATGAACAGTAGTTTGATTAAAACCATGGTGATGGAAGGCATATGTGACTGCTTGGGTTGGGTCGACTCGGCTTGGGGTAAGGTTGCAATTGGAGCCGAGTGGAGGTGGGTTTGATTTCTTAGGGTATCATGATCTGAGGCAGTGAACAATTGCCTTGGGTGATCTAGGAGCCAAGAAGAGGAGGCATGGGGTTGACCTAAATTCCAATCTAACAAATAGAATTGGCTTACCTTGTCTCGGAGGGCTTGATTCTTTACACAAATGGTGGCATTTTAAGGTTCCAGAGCTTGGTACTTGTCATTGCTCTCTAGCACCAGTGTGGTGAGGGCCACAATCTGAGCCACAACGTTAGGAGTGGGGATTTCGATGTTTTCAATCATGATGGATGAATTAGGAGAGAAGAGTAGAAATACTAGGTCGTCTAAGTCAAATAGTTGTTAGGGCCCCATGGTGGATGCCAAATTATAGACAGTAAAATCTACGGTCAATTTGGAAGGGATATGTCCTCTGCAAGTAAAGCCACTAACAACCTGATGGACTTACACAGAAAAGAAAAGAGAACATGAAGGCTAGATAAACATCGGTGTGGTGTCCGCCGTAGATACTCCAACGCTTTAGTTAGCGAGGGTAACGGTATTTAGTGACGGTTGAGGACAGGAAGGATTATTGGAATAATGCAGTGGTTCTTGGGAGCAAAAACTTTAAAGCTATGTGCTACAGGCGATTTTTGAATGAATATTGAGAGGGTTTGTGCTTGTTTATATAGTGAACCCAAGGGGTTGGAATCCTACTTACTAAAGGAGTTCCAATTAGGAAGAATATATGATCTCTTGCCTTTATTAGATTAAGCTTAACACTTAGAGTAAGATTCGAGATCTTGACAGAAGTGAAAATATAATAGGATTCTGATTCCTATTTATAGACTGCTATGGGCTCATGGGTTGAACCCAATTTAGGTTAACTTGTAGAGTATCCTAACTCATAGAGTGGGCAGGTCACAAGTGACTTACTAATATAGATTAAGCCACCTTGTGAACTGTGTTTAAACATACTATTTATACATGTAGTGTTTCTTCCTTCTAATCAATACATGTAGTGTTTCAAATGACTTTTATTGATTAAGCTATTTGAGGTTTTCAGTATTGAGTTCGTATTTATCAAATCAATAATACATAGCATAATGATGTCTAATATTTGGGTAATTCAAAAAATAGTTTTCGTAGGTGGTTGTCCTCATTTCATCAACAACCTCAAATAGCTTTTGCATACAGTAGTTGACTTGATTTGTATGATTAAAAAATTGTGCTTTGGATAGTCTAGTGGTATTTTAAAAGTCAGTGAATAGGAAAGTGTTATTAGGCCATTATTTGGGTAGGAAAACGTCATTTACTCTATATTATATATTGAATACTTTTTCTTATAATGATCGATAAAGATCAATGGATTGAAGATCTACAAAGATATTAAAAAACCGATAAGGGTAATAAATCTATATACCACAATGATTGATGTTCTCTCCCCTGTTTAACACACTCATCACATAATCTTATAATATTGTATAAAATTGAGATCTCAATTTTAAATCTCAATTAAAACCACTGGTGATTATAGAAAAGTAGCACATGTATTCTTTGCATCATCTTATCAACAAATATATAAGCTAGAATTTTAACAGTGTGGCATTATCTTTTTCCTTCAAAGAAAGTAAATAACCTAATTTCCAAATTTTAGTTGTATCAAAATTAGTGTTTGTTTTAAAAAAAAAAAAAAATTAGTGTTTGTATGAGCAAGATTTAAAAAGACTCCTAATCGATACTCGGATCATCAATACAGTTTTCGGGGTGCTAAGTTCGAGCATGTTGTTTACCTCTTTTCATTAACCATTAATTAATGACCTAATATGCCAATTTGCTGCATGAGGAAAATACCATTTACTCTTCTCTTCTCTTTTCTTATGCAAATATTTGATGTTGAGGTAGTAATCCTAGGGGGGGTTTGTCAAACATAAGAACTTCCTCTTAGATTGATTTGAAGTGTCGGGTGCAAAATCGACGATGAAGTCAACTAGCACTTGAGACTTTATGGCGGTGCGAGGTTGGATGGAGATGTCAAATTCATTTAGCTCTATTGTCCATTGAATGAGCCCCAAGAGGTTAGGTTTGTGGAGGATTTTCTTGAGGGGGTAAGAAGTGGAGACCACAATTAAGTGGCATTGGAAATATGGTCTTAACTTCCTTGTGGCGGTGATAAGAGCGAGTGCAAGCTTCTCAAGTTGGTTGTATCGTGTCTTGACATCAAGCAGAGACTTGCTAGTGTAGTAGACAGGCAGCTACTTTCCTTATTCTTGAATAATACGGTTTAGATGGCCGATTCAAATACGGCTAAGTAGGTGAGTAGTCTTCCCCTGTTTTTGGTTTTGAGAGTAAATGAGGTAATGTTAAGTACCTTTTCAGTTGGGCCAATGCTTCTTTGCATTCTAGGGTCCATTCAAATTTTTTGGACTTTCTAAGGGATGCAAAAAAGAGATGACACTTCTTCGTTGACTTTGTTATGAACCGGTTCAACACAGCCACCCTCCTAGTAAGACGTTGGACATCTTTTATGCAAGTAGGTGAAGGAATGTTTAGGATTGCACAAATTTGGTCAAGTTTAGCCTCAATGTCGTGCTATGTGACCATATTGCTAAGGAACTTTCCAAAGGAGATGTCGAATGAACATTTGGCTAGATTCAACTTCATGTTATACTTTCGTAGTACCTCAAACGCTTGCCTTAGGTGGTCAAGGTGTTGGTTGGGGGTCAGTGACTTCACCACCATGTCATCGATTTATACTTCCATGCAATCTCTTAACAAGCTGGCAAACATCCTATTCACAAGACACTAGTAGGTGGCACCAGAGTTTTTCAAGCAGAACGACATCACCTTGTAGCAATAAATACCCCTCTTAGTGATGAAGGCGGTTTTCTCTTGATCATTTAAGTGCATGAGTATTTGATTGTAGCCTGAGAAGGTGTCCATGAAACTTAGTAACTCATGTCCAACGGTGGCGTTAGCATGTTAATGTGGGAAAAGGAGAAGGAGTCTTTGGGGCAAGCCTTGTTCAGGCTAGTGAAATAGATGCATACTCTCCATTTCCCATTCTTCTTCCGAATGACCACTACATTTGCCAACTAGTTGAGGTACTAAACCTCTCAAGCTAAGCAGTTGCTTAGCAGCTTCTCTACTTCCTTGTTGATCACATTGTTTCTCTCTAGAGTGAGCTTTCTTCTCTTTTGTTTCACCAGGGGTAGTTCAAGTTGGTGTTTAGTTTGTGCACTGTTGCTTTAAGGTTGATCCTTATCATATTGGAGTGAGACCAAGCAAAGTAGTCTTGGTTCTCCTTGAGAAAGTCTATGAGCTTTTCTCGGATGTTGGGTCTAAGTAGGGCACCCACTTGGGTCTTTTGATCTGGGTAATGAAGGTGCATTTGGACTTCATCTAGCTCCTCTATAGCTGGTTGGTCCAGCTCGGCCCTTCTAACCGAGTGGGACTATAGTTACTACATAGTCCCTCGCTTGATCTTGAAGGTATTCTGATAACAATCCTTAGAAGTCTTTTGGTCCCCCCAAATTTCTTTTATTCCCCACTTGGTAAAGAACCGAACGGTCTGGTAGAAGGTAGAGGGGATGGACCGCATGCCATGGATCCAAGGTCGACTAACGATCATATTGTAAGGGAAGAGGGCGTCTAGTGTCATAAAGGTGGTTTGGAGGTTGACTCCCTCGGCGTAGATTGGCAGAGCTATCTCCTTTATAGTGTATTTTTTTTCCGAACTTAAGCCAATGAGTAGAGTAGACTGATGGATGATGTTTGACTCATCTATCCCCATGACTTTGAGTGCCTCAAGGAACGTGATATTCGTTGAGGAGTCGGGGTCTATGAGGATACTCTTGATGAGGATGTTGGCTATCTAGAGAGCATCATGGTAGGGGTTCAAGAGCTTCATTGCTTCGTTGTCAACGAACTCAATGGCCAAGTTGGTTGCCTTCTACGAGGGTGGCCTAGAGGATTAGACCTCGGGTTAGCTACGGCTCTGGGGTGATGTTTGGCCAAGAAGTAGCTTACACTGCTTATTTTTTATCTGCTTGAGATCACATTGCACGACTCGTCCATAGGCGATGCTTTTGGTGGAGGTGTAATCTGGCAATACTTATTTGCTAGGGTGTTCTTCTCTTTGTCCATTAGGAAGTCGTGGAGGTGGCCCCTCTTCAGTAGGTCTACTACTTCAAGATGGAGGGTGATGCAATCAGCGGTGACATGGCCATGGTCCCCATGGTATCACACCATTTGGTGGTATCTCGCTTGGCCTTGATGTGTGGTAATTTCACATGCCATCTAACAACTTTCCCATATTGAGATCTCAATTTTATACAATATTATAAGATTATGTGATGAGTGTGTTAAACAAGGAAGAGAACATCAATCATTGTCTTATATAGATTTATTACCCTTATCAGTTTTTAATATCTTTGTAGATCTTCAGTCCATTGATCTTTATTGATCATTATAAGAAAAAGTATTCAATAAATAATGTATCGTAACGACTTTTTCCCACCCAAATAATGACCTAATAACATTTTCCCATTCACTGACTTTTAAAATATTACTATACTATCCAAAGCACAATTCTATAATTATACGAATCAAGTCAACTACTGTATGCAAAAGCTATTTGAGGTTATCAGTGAATTGAGCACAACCACCTACGAAAACTATTTTTTGAATTACCCAAAGTCATTTTTCTCTTAGTTGAAGGTTTGCTTGTGGAAACAACATTTGCCATACTGGCATAACCCAAAGTACACTGCAGATTTTGTCACAATAGTCATTTCCTTGATGTTTGGGACAATGTTTTGGGATCTGTATTAGTAAATGATTAGACTACATGGGCCATTTCAACAAGGAAAAAATCTCCATTTAGTATTGCAATCAACAGATAGATGTTGACGCCTTCAGGAAGGGGCTTCTCCCCGACAGTGAGTTATATAAGGAGCTCACCAAGTTCAACTACTCCACCATGGAAGATGTATTAGCTCAAGCTCTAGTAGAAATAAGGTGGGAAGAGGATTAAGTAAACCGCATCAAACACTTTGCCTATGAAGATCGTCATTCTAAAAGGGCTGAACGATGCCAAGATAATTGTCTCGTCGAGCCGTACCACCAACCAAGGAGAGTCAGTAACTAAGACAACTGATGCCCAAGGGAATGCCACCTGGCTTACACAATGAAAGGACATAAGTCCTGCCCCATTGATATAAGGTGCCCGACTATAACCTGAACATTGAACCTACGGAAGTACTGGCTATATTAATATTAAAGGGTGCATTTGTTTTGTTATTTTGGATAGGATTTTGGGAATAATATTGGGTAGTTGAATAGGGTGAGTACTATGAGGTAAAATTTTAAAATTAACAAATTTTTTTGTTATTTTGGATAGGATTTTGGGAATAATATTGGGTAGTTGAATAGGGTGAGTATTATGAGGTAAAATTTTAAAATTTACTAAAAAAACCCTTAGGTTTGCTAATTTAACTAAACACCCCAATATATAAAAATTTTGTAAAATGACAAAAACACCCCCACCCACCCACAGTGCCAGATTTCGGACACCACCGTCAGAATCTGGCCAGAAAATGGCGTTACGACATTGACCGGTTGGATCTGACCAGTCGTGTGTCGATATGGCCTTTTTCGGCCAGATTCACTACGGATCTGGCTGAAAAAGGCTAGATCTACAGTCAGATCTGGTTGTCGACGACCGCAAAAGGCCAGATTTGGCCATTGTAAAGATATGGCCATCGCTGACGGTCAGATCAGCGAATTATCGGCCAGTTCTGATTATTTTTACGCTGTTATGACAGATTCCGGCAACCACCGATCCAGCACCATGGGTAGGTGCGGGTGTTTTTGTTAATTTTTAAACTTTTTTTTCTAAAGGTGTTTAATTAAATTAATAAATTTAAGGGGTTTAAAAGTAATTAAAAAAATAGAATAGTATTTCTCAAATAATAAAACAAACAAGTATTTTAAGAATAGGATTGGGAATATGGATAGGAATAACAAAACAAACGCACCCAAATATATTAATATTGAGTTCATGTGTTCATCCATGTCCTTCTCCAGATTGAAACTCTCCAAAATCATCCTCCTAATTGTTTGATCTAATTCCGATACTTGCTCCGAAAATGAATGTATCGTTTTGCTGCAATTGATTGAAATAGATAAATTCACAAAATATTGGTCATGCTTTTGACTTTCTCGATGATGTTTACATCATCAATGCCCATGCTTTCATAGAGAGGAACTTGAGGGTATTGTCCAGCGTAACCATGAAAGGGCTTTTTCAAAAGGTTTCGAAGTTTGGTTTGTAATGGTAGGTCAAAAAGTGCTTCCAGTGCCCCAAAAATGCTTTTCCAAAGGTCTACAAGAACTTTGTCAAACAAAGCCTCGAAACAACCGAATTCTTTTAAGGCTTTTCTAACTTGGGATTTCATTGAACCCCACTCAAGAGAGCCTGGTTTTAGGTTTGGCTTGGAAAAGTCTATGACTGGAAGTCAAAGAGGGGTTTCAGAGACCATTTCTGTTAGCCAGACTGAAAAGAGGGCAATTTTGTAAACCTGCAACTCCACAAAAGAAGCACGACATCGTTTTGAGAAGAGTAACTTTACTCTTCTGTTTATCATTGAAGCTGGGTTTATTCTGCAGCATTTTGTTCTCTCTCTTTCTTTGTATATAAAGAAACGAGTCATTGTAAAAGTGTATCTCTTAGAAAATTAATAATAGAGTTCACGAATTCTCAGATTTTTCTTTTCAGTTCTTTAGTTTCTCATGGTATCAGAGCCTGAGACAAGCGTCAACGGCAATGATCTGAACAAGTGATTTTTGTTTTTTTGGCGTCAATGGAGAAAATGCAGAGTGTTTCAACGAATCCTCATCTCTCAATTTTTTCATCAAGTCTTCAAGTCGTCACTCCCAAACTGACAAGAGACAGCTACACTAATAATTATCGATTTTGGTGATCGCAAGTCCTCTTTGCTGTAGGAGCTCATGGACTCAAAGAACATTTGACAGGTTTAGTTCCCTGTCCAGCTCCCTTTATTAGCTCTGTTTCTTATTCAGTTGAGTTGAGTGATAGTAAATCATCTGAAACCCTAGCTAAAGAAAAGCTGAATCCAGCCTATGTAACTTGGAAACGAACTGACAAGTTCCTTGTTACTTGGCTTCTCACTTCAATTTTTGAGTGCATGTTCACTCTTGTTGCAAAATGTCAGTTTGTGTCTGAAGTGTGATTTAAACTATAAGCTAAATTTGTAACTGAGTCAAAGGCCAGAGCCTTACATTTGAAGAATTTGCTTCAGATAACTCAAAAAGGCAATTTGAATGTTCATGCGTACGTTAAGAAAATGAAAGGCCTTGCTGAAAGTCTGTCTGCGAGTGGTCAACTGATCTCAGATAAAGATCTTCTTCAACATATCTTAGACAGTTTAGGTCTAGAGTTTGACACTATTGTTGTTAATCTGACCTCTAGGGTAAAGTCTAAGGTTAATCCAATTACTTTGCAAAAGGCTCAGTTTTTGTTGCAGAAATATGAGTTGTAGCTTGATAGGTTTAACTCTATAGAGTTTCATGGAGGTTCGGTTAATGTAGCTTCTCTTGAGAATTCAAGTGGTCAAAATTCGGTGCCTATCACTTCTAAGGTTTCCTCTGCACCTACTGGTACTTCTGGTTTAGTCACACATAGTCAGTCTCAATTCCGCAAGGCTTACCAAATCCTCTCATAGGATCTTAGAATTATCCTCAGTTCAGTCGAATGATCCTGGATCAAACTTTGGACATTTTGGTGGAAATTCAAGCCACTTTTACTCTTCATACAGACCTGTGTTTGGGAGATGCAGAGGAAGAAGTAATAGCAGAGGCAAGCCTATTTGTCAAGTTTGTGAAAAAATTGGCCATACAGCAGCTCACTATTATCACCGCTACAACTCCACTTACACTGGTATACCTCCTCAAAGTAACATGCCAGGACAAGGTGGTTCTGGTCCAGCTTTTTACAATGGATTTTCTGGATCTCAGTTTGGAAATCAGTAGCATTATAACACTGGTAGTCCGTATAGTTCTTATTCTGGAAGTCAGCATGTTATTGTTCCCGCTAATGGATCCTATGATTCATCATCCCAGCCCACTATAAACTCCAACTTGCATAGTCAACAACAGCATACCAATCTGCAAGGCAAACCATCTTTTACTCATCAACAGCAAGGGTTTCATGTCCTTAGTCAGCAAAGTTCCTACCAAAATGCAATTCCCAACCAAGCTCCCAACCAAGCTTTTCTTGTGTCTAATCAGTCACTTTCCTCAAACCATTATCCTCAAACACACATGACTGTCACAGTTACTGCTCCTGTTGATCCAGCTTGGTACATGGATTCAAGAGCTACTGACCATGTTACTCCTGATCCTATTCAACTAATTTCCAGCAGAACCTATGATAGAGTTGAGCAACTACAAGTTGGTAACGGTGAGTCTCTCCATATATCTTATATAGGCTCCACTTTATTTCCCAATTCATTTCATTCTAAGTGCTTACATTTGCGCAATGTGTTGTTTGTTCTTAGAATAACTAAAAATCTCCTTAGTATTTCTAGATTCACTAAAGATAATCAAGTAACTGTGGAATTTGACTCTGATTGTTGTGTTATTAAGGACAAGGCTACCAAGGCAGTGTTACTGCAGGGAGGACTTAAGGCTGGTCTATACCAATTGCACATACCTTCTTGCTTCTCCTCTGGTTACACTTTTGGTGGCCTAGAAAAGTCAACTGCTTTGAGTTCTAGGTTTTGTAATACTTTGGTTTCAAATAAGTCAGTAGGTACTAATAGTCAGTATAGTTGTAGTTTGCCCCAGTCTGTTAGTTCTCTGAATGATTTTCAAGATGCTAATGCCAACTGTAATATACTGACTAGCAATCCAATAAATGTTGTTGTTAATCACAATCATAGGCTGCAAGATCCACAATTATTTTGTAGTACTCAAAGTCCTGTCTCATATGCAAATGATTTTACTCATGATTTCATTAATAAGACACAATGTTTGGAACACTCTAGTTTAAACTCTGTTAATTTTGCATCTGGAATGTTTGTTACTACTGCTGCTATTTCTGATATTCCTACAAATAATAATAACATCTCTAATTTGGTTTATAGTTCTGACAGAATTTCTGATAATACTCCTGCTTTTGATGATTATCCTAGTCTGAACAAATCTAATTCTGATTCTGTTCTGCATATTGCTTCTGTTGCAAATCATGCTTCTATGTTTTATGTTGTTGAAAATTCTATGGTTGATGCTAATGTAAATTCTACTTCTGTGTTGAATGATGATGCACATTCTGCTTCTATGGTTGCTGCTGGTGCAAATTCTGGTTCTGTGGTCCATGTTGATGAAAATTCTGCTATGTCGAAATTTCTTGTTCATAATGCTGCAATTAGACAATCTGACACATACCACAATCATCCTATAACAAATCATCCTACAGTTTTTCAGGCTAGCAATACTAGGAACAATGCCTTGTCCCTCTGGCATAATCGTTTAGGCGACCCTCATGCTGATGTTTTAAGTAAAATCTTACCTCACATTCATCCTCGACCTTTAGAACCTATTTCATCATTAGGTTTTTGTGATGCATGTAAACTAGGAAAACTACATAGAAATCACTTTCCTAGTTCAACCTCTAGAGCTACACAGCTACTTGAAATAGTTCATAGTGACATTTAGGGACCAGCACCAGTAGCTTCATTAGAAGGTTTTAAATACTACATTCATTTCATTGATGACTACAGTAGGTTCACCTAGATGTTTCCCTTAAGAACCAAAGCTAAAGTTCAGTCCACTTTCATCAAATTTCACCACTTAGTTGAGAGACAACTTGACTATAAACTCAAAATCTTACAGTCTGACCAAGGAGGAGAGTATAGGGGTCTAATACCTTATCTTACCATTGCTGGAATCCAGCTTAGGCATTCTTGTGCCTATGTCCACCAACAAAATGGGAGAAATGAGAGGAAGCATAGACATATAACCGAAACAGGCCTGACCTTACTAGCCCATGCATCCATGCCTTTACATTTTTGGTGGTGTGCATTTGATACTGCTGTGTTTCTTATTAATATAATGCCTACCTCAATTTTGAATTTTTTTTCCCCATATCAGGTTATGTACAGTAGACCTCCTATATATTCTGAGTTAAAAAATTTTGGTTGTGCTTGTTTTCCATTCTTGAGAGATTTCCATAAACACAAGTTGAATTTCCATTCTTCTAAATGTGTTTTTCTGGGTTATAGTGTAAGTCATAAAGGTTGCAAATGTCTTAGTTTAGAGGGAAAAATTGTCATTACTCCTAATGTTTAGTTCAATGAATTGGAGTTCCCTTTTGCTACTAGTTTTAGTCAACATTCGTCTAGTTCCTGTTCCTCTTTACTCAAAGCAGCAGTCCCTCCTAGTTCCTCTACTTGTTTTCCTTTTGTTTCTATTTCCTTTTCTAATGGTACAACCAGCAAAGTCTCCTCTACAGTGGACTGTTCTGTTCCTAATCCTTTCCTCACTACTAACAAGTCAGCTCCTAGTTCCTCATTGCAGGACATTCATAAATCTATACCCAGTCCATCTATTCCTAAACCATTTTCTAAAATCAGTACCTCACTTTCAAATACTCCATCTAACAACCCTGATACTTATACTTCCTCATTACCTACTCCTATTCCATCTTCTATTCCACATACATTTCCATTAGAAATAGATCTATCTTGCTATCATCTTCCCAATTCCACGATTCAAAAGCCTTCTATACCTTCAGATTATACACAATCAGCCCAGAAAGACACTGATCACTCTCTTGTAGTTAACTTAACTCCATCACAGTGTCTTCAAATTGAAGTTCCTACCTATGCACCTGAATCTTTTTCATCAGCCCCTTATAATCAGCCAATCACTCAATCTCTGATCACTAATTCACATCCTATGCTCACCAGATCCAAAACCAGAACTTTACCCATTCCATCAGGATCTGTTCTAGTGAATGAAATACCTGCCCTTGTGCTTCTGTCAACCATAATCAACCCACAAACCAACCTATTACAGTGACTATAGCATCTGACTTTGAACCCACAAACCAAACCAGTAACTCAATCTGAACTGCCCTTACCCTGGTCAAGTCCTCACCTGTTAAACCTGAACTTGGTACTGTGATTGAAGCTCTTGCTTGTGATGAGTGGAAAAAGGCCATGCAAGATGAGTTTGATGCTCTTATTAGGAATGAAACTTGGAGTTTAGTCCCTCACACTTCTGATATGAACATAGTTGGTAATAAGTGGGTGTTTCGAATTAAGTTTCATGCTGATGGATCTCTCTAGAAGTATAAGGCTAGACTAGTTGCTAAAGGATTTCAACAAACTCCTGGCTTAGATTATTTTGAAACTTTCAGCCCTGTTGTTAAACCAGCAACCATTCGAATCATTTTCACATTGGCTGTCACTTATGGTTGGGATATTCAACAAGTGGATGTGAACAATGCCTTCCTTAATGGTCATTTGAATGAAATAGTCTATATGAGACAACTAGAAGGGTTTGAGGTTCCTCACTTATCTTCCCATGTTTGTAAACTTAAAAAGGCTCTCTATGGTCTTAAACAAGCCCCACGAGCCTGGTTTGACAAACTGAAACAAGCTTTGGTTCAGAAGGGATTTCAGAATTCAATATCTGATTCGGGCTTGTTCATTCTCAAGGACAACTCTCAAGTTTTATATGTTCTCATATATGTAGATGACATATTAATAATTGGTTCAAGTTCATCTAGAATTTAGCAGCTTGTTCATGATTTAAACAATCAATTTGCCTTGAAAACTCTTGGGGCTGTCACATATTTTTTAGGCTTAGAAGCAACCAGGTCAGCTGTGGGTTTGCACTTAAAACAAACTAAATATGTCCATGATTTGCTTGTCAAAACTAAGATGCAAGAGGCACATGCATGTCCTACTCCCATGGCAGCAGGTACCAAATTATTTTTAGCAGATAGTGAGTTATTTAAAGACCCCAGCCTCTATAGAAGCACTATTGGAGCTCTACAATATGTCACCTTAACCAGGCCTGATATCAGTTTTACAGTAAACAAACTTAGTCAGTATCTTCAGGCTCCTACTAAGCTCCAATGGCAGGCGTGTAAGATAGTCCTAAGGTATCTTAAAGGTACTCAATTCCATGGTCTATTGTTTAGACCAACAGCCTCCCTTAGTGTTTGAGTTCTATACCGATGCAGATTGGGGAGGTAATTTAGATGATCGACGGTCTACTAGTGGATATTATGTGTACCTAGGTCCTAATCTGGTTCAATGGAGTTCTCGTAAGCAAAAAGTGGTGGCATTATCATCTACAGAGGTTGAATACAGAGCACTAGCCCAAACAGCAACTGAATTGGCCTGGTTGGACAGTTTATTTACTGAAATAGGGGTATCTTTAAACACTTGTCATGTCATTTGGTGTGACAATGTGAGTGCTGGAGCTTTGGCATCAAATCCAGTTTTTCACGCAAGAACAAAACATATTGAGATTGATACTGACTATATACGTGACCAAGTTCTTGCAAAAAAAGGTATTGTGCAATATGTTCCCACCAAGCTTCAAATTGCTGATATTCTGACAAAAACACTTTCCATTAGTCAGTTCTAAGATTTGAAACACAAACTCTGTGTTGTTGAGATCCCACATTCAGAGGTTACAGTTGATAGCAATTCAGGATCATCTTAAATCTCTAATGCAGTGTAACATTCTGCTAATATTGTATGCAGAAGCATTAGAAAATCTGCTGTGTGTTAAACTTCCATTGTGTTGCTGTTTTGTGATGGTGTTTGTGGTATGTTGATATGAATGCTCCTAACTGTATGCAGAAGCATCAGAAGAAGTGTTGTGTTTAAGCCACTGATGGTTTGCTGCTTTTGAGTTGGTGTTTGTGGTATGTTGATATGACTATTGTTTTCTTGTTGTTCGGAATGTTGTTTGCAGTATTGAATTGATGTTTGTGGTATGAGGATGTAAATACTAGAAATAAGTATTGAATTGAAGTGTTGGTTGCAGTATAATAATGTGCATGTTAGTGCTCTGTAGTGATAACTATGGGGTGATGAGTGTAGAGTGTAAGTGTGAAGAAGATGAAGTGTTGAATGTGATGATGCTTGGTAAATGATGGATGTTGTAGGAAATGCTGGATGGTAGTAGAATCTAGTAATGTGATGAATTTAGTAAGACCTACTGGATGTTAGTAGGAAATGCTAATGCTAGATGTTAGTAGAATTTAGTAATGTGATGGTGAATTTAAAAAGTGCAGACTGTGAAGAAGTTGAAGTGTTGAAATGAATTTAGAAAGTGCAGAATGTGAAGAATTTAGTAGTGTGATGGTGAATTTAAAAAGTGCAGAATGTGAAAAAGTTGAAGTGTTGAATGAGAAGTGTTGAATGTGATGAATTTAGCAAGATCTGCTAGATGTTAGTAGGAAATGCTAATGCTGGATGTTAGAAGAATTTAGTAGTGTGATGGTGAATTTAAAAAGTGCAGAATGTGAAGAAGTTGAAGTGTTGAATGTCATGAATTTAGTAAGATCTGCTGGATGTTAGTAGGAAATGCTAATGATGGATGTTAGTAGAATCTAGTAGTGTGATGGTGAATTTAAAAAGTGCAAAAGAGTTTAAAAAATGCAGCTAGTAGTAGAAGCAGTCTAGTCATGTTGGTAAATTGATTGGTAAATACTGGATGTTGAAGAAACTTGGTGGTGTGGTGATGAGTCTAATTGGAAAGTGCAGGAGTAGTCCATTTATGTTAGTAAAAACATAAATGTAGATGCAGTTTTTTTTTTTTTTTTTTTTTTTTTTTT
>NW_022196136.1:921441-924118 GCF_008641045.1 Pistacia vera | reverse complement strand
ATTATGGGTGAATCAAGGAGTCTTTTTTAGTCTTTCTTTCTGTCATCTAATCAATAATGAGATTTGGTAAATAGTATGCTTGAGCATCCTAAAAACTGTGTTTAAAACGAGCAGTAAGGCTGCACAGTTCCAATACTTATTTTTACTCAGTTTTTTTCAGCTTATATTGTTTATCGATTATGGGTGAATTGAGGATTCTTTTTTAATCTTAACAAAGAATAGTCAAAGATTGAGAAGGCGCATGGCCTGACCTTACACCCGCACCTATATATAGCATATGATCAAAATTGGGAACAGGCATATTAGGTGGAAGATTCCTAAATGGTAACTCAATATTAATAAACTAAATAACTTGCCTTATAGATGGTCTTTGATTATGATCCGGGTGAGCACACGACAACCTGATGATCATCAAACACTCCATCTATTTCACATCAAAATTCATACATAATTTCTTATCAGCAATATCCCTCATAAACCCTTTATAAACTCCACCAAATCCCCCATGTTCTAAGTTCTTTTCATCATTGAAATCATTTGTTCTGCCTGCCAAGTCCATATATGAAAAATTCTTAGGTCTGGTTCCTCTTTCTTCCTACCAAAGCCAGGAAGTCACACTAAAACCGGCACAACAACAAAAATACCTACTCCAATACCCAATCCCAATCGCAATGTGAGTCCTGTTTGGTTTTCTCTTCTATCAGGTATTATTGGATTGGTTAAATTGTCATCAGCTTCTAATCTTGAACTAAACTCCCACAAATTAAAGGTCTGGATTGCTGAGTTGTTCACATTCGCCACTAAGAAGCCGAAAGTAACCAACTTGGGTAAATAAAGCCTCAAATCAACTTGATAATAAAGGTGCAGCATCACTAAGGCATTATTTATAAAGCTAGAAGATAACACTGAAATTTTATGTACTAGAATTATAATTAATCCATGCATCATTCCTTCTCCTACCTCTTACATCACTCCATCATGCCACATTGTTCAAAGATTTCACAGAATCGATATTAATACCCATATGATCACCGGGTGGATCATAATAGTTGTGGAAGATATCAATTTCAATTGCAATGAATGGATTGGAAGTTGAATTTAATCTCTCAGAATCAACTGTAAGACCAAGAGACCTGTCTCTTGTGGCATCCGAAGGAATCCTTGAACCTTGAGGAGCGAGGAAGAAGGCCATCCCATCTCCTTATTGGCTTTTGTTTTGAGAATAAAAAATTAAAAAAAAATGGAATGAGTTGTGAAATCAGTGAGATTTCCCGATGCTTTATCCAAAGGCGCATTGGTTTAAAGTGTGTGGCTCGACCTAAATAGCACTTTCTATGGCTATTTGGATAACCTGGTTTTATGGAAAAGCTCTCTCATATGTTATGTTATTGTCATTAAAAATGAAACTAGAAAATTTGAAGGATAAACCAATTGCCAATGGGAATTTTTGAGACAACAAAATTATTATCAAAAAAGAAACAATAATAAGGAGGCCTGCTATTGTCGTAAATTGACATTTTTGGTATAACATTGGTTTGCTTCAAAACTGCCAAGCTTTAATTTGAGTTTCAATTGGTAAAGTATATTTTCAAATGGTTCAGCAGCCTTTCTATACTTGAGTCGACTATATAGCATAAAAGAGAGTCCAAGAGTTAGTCAAAGTCAAAAGAAAGGAACTTAAAAGGAAAAACAGAACAGGATGAATTATTGTTTCAATGTAGGCTGAACGACATGTTCCCACCCAAAGTTTGCCCTAATGACAATTTACTATCCAAACAGTTTCAGAAAGACAATTACCCACTTTCTGTTAGTATCTGTCCATCAAGTTTAACTTAATTGTAACACCCACATGCATGGAGGTACGTAATTCAATTTATGTTTTTATACCTCCTAGTTAATTTTTGTTAAAGTTACTTTGAGAAAATGTGAAGAAAGTGCCTTAAACTTGCATTAAGGGTATAATGGTCTTTTCATTCAAAATTAGTTGAAATTGTGGGGAGTGAATGTAATAAATATGAGGGCATTATGGTAATTGACTAAGGGACATAGATGAAATTTTAACGAAAGTGCAAGGGCAAAATGGGAAACTATATATATAATTTTTTATGTTATATCAATATGCATGCCATTTTCACCTCCATATTCTCTCAAGCTCTTTAATTTTTCTTCAAAGAAAATTCATAGATTTTGGGTACTTTTGGGTGGATTTTCAATCCTAAGCATCTTTAGGTAAGATCCTTGTACTAAGAAGTGAGTTTTAATTTTTAAAGTGTTGAATTTTGATTTTTTATGTTCATAGGATTTAAGAGAAAGGGAGTTGGATCCAAGAAAGTTTTTAAAGTGTTGGATTGCTCTTGTATAAGGTAAGTAAATCCTACCCCAAGTATGATTTAAGTTATGTTGTGTAGAGAATTTCTTTCATGTATACACATATATTATATGTAGAATTGTTTATGGATTTGGTGTTGAATGATGATTATAAATTATCCATGAGAAGTTGTGTTGATGTATTAGATGTTTGATGAATGTTTGGATGAAATTTGGAAGGATTGGAGTGGAAATTTTGGAGTGTATATTTTGGGCAGATTTGGTGTTGAATATGGAGGGTTTAATTCCCACTTTTTGGTGGCTTAGAAAAGAGATAGAAATGTAGCCAAATTAGGGTTCCTTTATGCAC
>NW_022196136.1:802554-921152 GCF_008641045.1 Pistacia vera | reverse complement strand
GGGGGGGTTGGGGTGGGGAGTGGCGGCAGGGAGCGCAGGCACATGGGGCTTTCCTGTGGGGGGGGGGGGGGGGGGTTGGGGTGGGGAGTGGCGGCAGGGAGCGCAGGCACATGGGGCTTTCCTGGTGTGTGACACAACGCTCGCAGCTACGCGTGGCCAGCCCTAGCCAGACTTTTTGCCTGTGTGTGACACAACGCTCCCTAGGCCTTGGCTTCCCCAGTCAAAACACCCACTCCCCTGGTGCCCTTTAAGTGCTCAACAAAATGTACCAATTACCCAAACTTCTCCAATCAGACCAACACCAAGCAAATATCCCCCAAATTGGCACCTACAACCAATATCTTCATAAAATATCAATGAATATTACATGTTCTTCCTCTTCT
Source organism: Pistacia vera (assembly GCF_008641045.1). Classification (NCBI taxonomy): domain Eukaryota; kingdom Viridiplantae; phylum Streptophyta; class Magnoliopsida; order Sapindales; family Anacardiaceae; genus Pistacia; species Pistacia vera. The sequence continues at coordinate 920,769 of NW_022196136.1, read as the reverse complement.
TCCACTTCTTGGCCAGACTTTTTGCTGGTGTCACCGTCTTCAGCTACATTGCGGGTGCCTTGCATCTCTTCCTTTGTCGATGAATTGTCCTCTCCTGGTGGAGCAACTTCAGTCGTCGGAAGTTGCTCCACTACAACCTCTTCTTCTCCATTTTTGGAAGAACCATTGGCACCTACAATTTCGAGAGTGGCTGGGTTTTTTTCGGTTTCTTTGTTAATCTCAGCCATTGTAACTAACAGGGGAATGGCAAAAATGCAAAGAGTAAAAAAAAATTCAACAATGGCAGAAAACGGGAAGAAAAACCAAAGAGAAAGGTGGGTGTTTAATCGTGTTTTGCGAAAGTTTCACTGGGAATTTGTTTTGTATTTTCAAATTTTAAATCCAACTTCTGTTTATTATCTATAACTCGTAAACGTTTAAATCTTTGCACCCTATCCCTTTTTGCTGCTTTAATTATACTCACAGGCCCACAGCACTTGACATCTTAAGTCGTAAGTCTTATTAAACTTGTTTTTCAAACAGTGACAAAAATCCGGAAACATTTCTTCATTCGCAACAATATATTAGGCAATCTCACTTAATTAACATGGTAAGACCATCTAATGGTATGTGTCATCACAAATATTCTTAAATTTACTTTTTTATTTCATTATCATGTTTACTCAATCCAATATTCTTTATCAATAACTACCATCGCAAGAAGTGATTTAAAAACTAAGAATTCGTGTTTTTATTTTGTTATATGGTCTCACCATGTTAATAAATTAAGATAGTGATTTTATTTTATTAGATGGTCTCAACGACAGCATGTTAATAAATTAAGATAGTGAGACGGTTTTTTTTTTTTTTTTTCTAATTATTATATGCATGAATAATTATATGGTTTTTCACCCCTCTATTTTATTTAAATAAGAATATTAAATCAGCATCACATATGGCAAAAAGATGTGGAAGCATTAAATTGCTTGGACAAAGTCAATCCAAAGACAGGAAGAAATCTTCTGACGAAACTAAATAAAAACTATGATATTAGACAAAAGAATCATATAGTAAAAAGATAACAGTAGGGCATTTAATTTTCACTTTAACACGGTAGATATAGAATAACATACAAAAATATTAATAAAATTTACAAATGGATTAACGTAGAATAGTCAAAGACTGAGAAGGCGCATGGCTTGAACCTATAGCTGCAGCCGTATATAGCATATGATCATAATTGGAAGCAGGCATATTTGGNGGCAATGTTGACTAACGTGTTCATGTAGAAGAACCAAATGTGAATGAAGAAGTTAGGCATGCAACTTGCAAAATTGTATGTTGATTTCAACACTTTAGCTAGCCATCAATGAAAGATGAATTGTTTTTTTCTTGAGGGTAATTTATATCTTCTTAAAGATTTCTTGAAGTAATAATTGCCCCTTATGGCATCTGTGAGAGAAGACGAAGTTTCCAAAAAATTCTATTGTGATTATTCTTCAATAATAGTAAACTGAGTTCCTTAGCTTCAATGAAGATGTTTTCTAGAATCAATTAGAAGAAACAGATAATTAGAACGAAATTGAAGAGAAGAAAAATTTGGGATTCCATTAACTGATTGGAATAACACGTGCAACTCTTTTATAAAGCCGATGACGCAAAATACTGCGTTTCTTACACATTTTGCTTTATGACACTTTAACCCAAACAAATTACAATTTAGTCCTAAATACTTTACAATATTACATTTTAACCCAGACTACTTCTAAGCTTATATCTTGACAGGCCCCCTCAAGCTTAGTTGTTCTACAGTTGTAGCTTGTTGACTTCTATAGTATAAGGAACAAGCATCCCTTCTCTTTGGTAACTAGTGTTCTTGTTGTCCAAAATGTGCACTGAGTTTCCAGAAGACAGAACGGGCATAGGAATGAGATCATTCTTCTTGGAGATGACTTGAGGATAAAGGAATGGGAGTTCTTTGACGTGGAATAGTTGTTCCTCTTTGAATCTTCACTTTTGCAAAAATTGAACAAAACTATGAACGACTAGAGGAAAGATGTCGTTCCTACCTAAAACAGCTTGAAGGATAGGGGAACAGGAGTTCCTTGATGTGGAACGGGCATTCCTTGCTGACTTCACTTAAATTCCAAACTAGACAGTATAAGGAACAATCATTAGAATGAGCTCGTTCTTCATGAGAACATCTTACTTTGGATTTGAAATAGGCGTCCTTCCTTCAAGAATAGGCATTTCTTGCTGATTTTGTCAAATCCTATTGCTTCGGTATAACAACTTCTTCAAAGCTTGATTGAATCTTCTACTAACTTCAGTTCACACCTCTACTACTTCTACTGACTTCAATTTTCACAATACTTTCAAGACTATACACCAAATCAAGAACTTTAGAAGATACTTTTCAACTAGAAAACACTTCCAAAACTATAACATCAAATGAAGAACTCTAGGATACTAAAGTCAACACCCCCTCAAGCTAAGCTACAATTAGCAATTACAACTTGAAAAGAACTAGATTATGCTGAAGAGGAAGCTTGTTCTGGGGAGGTACTAAGGGTAAGTTTATGAGTTAACAAAACAAATGAAGCAATTGGTAAAGCTTTTGTGAGGATATCAACAATTTGTAAAGAAGAAGGCACATACTTGACAGTGAGCTTCTTTGCAAGGACTTGATCTTGAATATAGTTTTCATCTATCTCAATATGTTTTATTTTAGCATGATAAACAAGATTGGAGGCAAGAGAGCTTACATTGATATTGTACACCAAATAATAGGGAGCAGAAGCAGAAAGAGAATGCCAAGTTCATGAAACAAACTTTACAACAAGCAACTTCAGTGGATATTGCTAAGGCCATGTATTCAACTTTAATAGAAGAAAAAAGCAACTACTTTTGCTTTATTGAATAAGGTGGGGACAAAGAAACACATAATAGCACTTGTGGACTTCCTATCTTGAATGTTACTTGCCCAATTAGCATCTGATACATTCCAAGCTAATTGTGTTGCTGTTTGAAACTGTAAACCATAATTGGAGTACCTTGACATATCTAAGAACTTCTTTTTACATGCTTGCCAATGCAATTCAATGGGGGATTTCAAGAATTGACTTAGCTTATTCACTACAAGAGATATATGACTTGGTTAGTGTAAGATGTTGAAGGGCACCAATTGTGCTTCTATAAATGTAGGTCTAGAAAGCTATGCTATCTTATGGATACGAAGGGTGTTGCAAATGTGAGCTTTAGCAATTATTAGCATTTATTTTTTATTTATTTTTTGTCTTAGAGGAGATCATTGCATATTTTATTTGATTGAGATGAATCACCTTGTGTCTCTATGGCTTCCAATCCTAAAAAATAATGAAGAGACCCTAAATCTTTCACAAGAGAATTGGCATTGAGATGTTGAATTAGATTCTGAAATAATTGCTATCAAGACCACTCAGTAGAAATCATCTAAATAGACAAGCAAAAAAGAACTTTGTCACTTGTGTTAAGATAAACAAGCTGAGTTAATTTGGGTTGACAGAGCCCAATTAATCAAAGATGTCTTCAGTTTGTCATACCAAGTTGAGGATCTTGTTCAAGACCATTCAAAGCTTTGTTCAATTTGCAAACATAGCTAGAATTTGTGGGATCAATAAAGCCTTAGGCTGAGGACATATATACTTCCTCTTGTAATTCAATTTAGAAAAACATTATTCACATCTATTGGCTATCTCCCAATATGTAACAGAGAATAACTCTGATAGTAGCAGTTTTAACTATAGGACTGAAGGTTTCAAAGTAATCAAGTCCTGTAGTTTGTTGAAACCCTTTGCTACAAGTTTGGTTTTATACTTTACAAGTGCCTCAACATTAATTTCAGCTTAAAAACCATTTATGATTTACTACATTCATGTATGTAGTGTAAGGAAACCAAGGTCTAGATATCATCTTGATCGAGGCATTGTACTAGCCATATAGCTTTAACCATTCTAGATGATAGAGGTGGAAAACCCTCACAAGACTACAACTCGTCTGACTAGGGCAACCTAGAGGTTTAAAGGCTTGTTGCATATACAAATCTAACTATGTCAATCTATGGAAGTGATTAGGATAGTAGATATATATTTTATTTTGTTTTAGTCTTCAAGCTGAAGGACTATTTTTATCGCTTAGTGCTAGGACAAGCAAGAAGCTATTTGGGGGTTGTGATGAAATTCAAAATACATGTCTACTGGGTGACTTATTGAGTTTATTGTGGGAAACTGGTCTAAATGTGAAATTTGACGTAATTATTTCATAAATATTTTTTATGGGATCACGGGTGTGTTTGAGTATTCGAGTATAAATAATTAAAAAGGCATTCAAATGAGAAAAAAAAAATGATGGCAATGAAGATCATGATGACTGAGAACGAATGGTGTAAAAGAATCAGAGTTGAAACGAGAAAGTTAGTGCATTTCGAGTAAGCTTGAGCGAGGAACATGTGTCGATACTTTGACAATAACTTAAGCTGTGAATCTTGGATTTTGATGATTCTTTAGGCATTGGAGAGTTGATTCAAAAAGGCTACAATTATATGTTAATGTTTCATTAGATTCCGACTAGTAATCGCCATCTAAAGAAATCACTATTTACCGTGACAAAGAATATTGTCGCTGTGCAATCGTGTTTTGGGTCATCAAGTGTGGTTTATGCATTCGCCGTGGCAAAAAACTCTTTGCCGTGGCCAGCATCAAGTTCACACAGATTTTGTTAGGCTTTATACTAATTTTCCTGATATATTATTGGTCACACTCTTAAAAACCCTAAGAGTATAAAAGAGGTTTAGAACTAGCTTAAGTAGAAAAAGAGGGGAGTCTAGCATAGTTCATCAGGAGAAGTGGCACGAAACCCTTCAGAGATCAATTCTTCAAGATTCAGTTTTTATTTCATCTACTTCACTTTTATTTTGAGTTTGGTTTTTTTTTTTTTTTTTAATTTTTTATTGTGTAATGTTGATTTCAAAACTAATATTGATTTTAATCATTTTGATTATGAAGTAGATTCTTTTGTTAAAAGGGTAGATTCTACCGAACACCATGTTGACTTGATTTTCTTTCTATCAAAAGTATTCAGAATTTATTGTTTACAAGAATTTGTGGTTATTACTTAATGCTTTTGGACCTGGTGTTTCTTAATATTTAGGGTTCAATTAAATGATGACTGGGTAGTGAAGTTTGATTAGAAATCTATTAATTAGGGTTTTATTGTGTTCAATTGATTTATTGATGTGATGATGAATCAGGTGGTGAAATGCTTAAGATTTGTAAATAGCATGGTTCATAAATAATAAGATAGTCAGGAGAGTCTTATAAGATTTATGTGGCCAGTTTAGGTTTTAAGCTAGAGCAGAACTTAACCATAAGGAATTCTCAATTGCATACAATTGATGGATTTCTCATATTTAGATCAGTAAATTTTTGAATCTGATTTTTAATTACATGCTTCAAAGCGGCCCTGCAGCTGCAATCAAATGCATGACTCTCTAGGTCTCGCATCAGGCAGTCTATGCCTCATCGGAAACATGTCCAATGGTATGAATGATATAACATAATCCATGAGCAATTCACCTTTAGTAGGAGTGATGAATGGAGGGACTATCCTACAAATAAGAAAAAATTCAACCAAATTTACAAAATAATCACATATCTCTTAAGCGATATTTAAAAACAAGTACATATTCAAAAAACAAATCCTTCAATCTTACCTGAGCATTTGAATTTCACTTCAATTTTATCATAGTCCTAATGGGCTTTCTTTTCGGTGGCCATCGCGACATCTCTAGGAAGTGGGATCGGTGTCTCATCTGATGTCTCCTTTCGCCCCTCGCTACCAAGGATAGGGATAGCCTCGTTCTACATTCTAAAAAAACAATCCATATCAAATTTAAAACACATATAATACACAAAAAATAACAAAAACCTATTGATATTTTATGCATTGGCCATGGAAAGCCGAACAAAGTGTAAGTGCTCGCTTTATTCTCCAGTATAGCGGTGTTTATCGCCATATCTTTCTTAGAGGGAATCAATGATTAACTGGAACGATAACCTTCCCCATTGATAAGAATTAAAGAATTCATCATTACTTGCAAATCACACCCATTCAAGATTAAGACTTTCGTTGAGTCACAAGCCATAAGGATGGAATGCATGAACCATATCAAACAAATTCTTAACTTTCTGAAGAGAGTATAATTATTGCCTTCCGTATCTAACCTCTTCTCTAAATATGCGCCGAAACAGATTGTGTCCCCCCAAAACCTTTAATAAAAACTTTCTGCTACCTTGCTCTTCTTAACCTCTCTTCACTTTTGCTTCTGGAAATGGCCCCACAATTAAAGCTTGTCATCAAACAAAATTCCATCATCTGAAACGCATCGGCTCCTTTCCACCACAAACCGCATTCCATTCTCTTTTTGCATCTAATAGAGTGCAGCAAAAGATAATGTGCAGCTTATCCCAGAAGCCCCTATTCCAATTTCACCTACTCCACAAAGTGACCGAAACAATCATTCTGAACTAGTCCATACCTTTCCTCTGCACCCCACTAGAATCTCCTTAATTTTGGAAAAGAATTGCCAACTTGACCTTATCGTAACTTGCAGGGAAGTATGGTACAACATCCATAACAACCTCAACGCCCAATTCCTAATATTATGCTCCTAGAACATTGTAGAATAGATAGAAACTGAATATTAGATAGGAGCACCATGCTGAAAAGAAACAAAAACAAACACAGGTGCCAATCTAGGGGATATGGGTTTGGTGTTGGTTTGATTGGAGAAGTTTGGGTGATTGGGGCATTTTGTCAAACAATTAGAGAGCATCGGGGGAGTGGGTTTTTTTTTGGCTTTGAGAGAATCAAGGAAGCCAAGGTAGGCTTAGGGAGGTTGTTTGTGGCAAGTTGGTTGGCTGGAGTTGGTAGAACAGTGCAGAAATGCATACCTGGGGGGGGGGGGGGGGGGGGGGGGGGGGGTTGGGGTGGGGAGTGGCGGCAGGGAGCGCAGGCCCATGGGGCTTTCCGGTGTGTGACACAACGCTCGCAGCTACGCGTGGCCAGCCCTAGCCAGACTTTTTGCCTGTGTGTGTGACACAAACGCTCCCTAGGCTTGGCTTCCCCAGTCAAAACACCACTCCCCTGGTGCCCTTTAAGTGCTCAACAAAATGTACCAATTACCCAAACTTCTCCAATCAGACCAACACCAAGCAAATATCCCCAAATTGGCACCTACAACCAATATCTTCATAAATATCAATGAATATTACATGTTCTTCCTCTTCTTCCACTTCTGGCCAGATTTTTGCTGGTGTCACCGTCTTCAGCTACATTGCGGGTGCCTTGCATCTCTTCCTTTGTCGATGAATTGTCCTCTCTGGTGGAGCAACTTCAGTCGTCGGAAGTTGCTCCATACAAACTCTTCTTCTCCATTTTTGGAGAAGAACCATTGGCACCTACAATTTCGAGAGTGGCTGGGTTTTTTTCGGTTTCTTTGTTAATCTCAGCCATTGTAACTAACAGGGGAATGGCAAAAATGCAAAGAGTAAAAAAAAATTCAACAATGGCAGAAAACGGGAAGAAAAACCAAAGAGAAAGGTGGGTGTTTAATCGTGTTTTGCGAAAGTTTCACTGGGAATTTGTTTGTATTTTCAAATTTTAATCCAACTTCTGTTTATTATCTATAACTCGTAAACGTTTAAATCTTGCACCCATCCTTTTGCTGCTTTAATTATACCACAGGCCACAGCACTTGACATCTTAAGTCGTAAGTCTTATTAAATGTTTTTCAAACAGTGACAAAAATCCGGAAACATTTCTTCATTCGCAACAATATATTAGGCAATCTCACTTAATTAACATGGTAAGACCATCTAATGGTAGTGTCATCACAAATATTCTTAAATTTACTTTTTTATTTCATTATCATGTTTACTCACCAATATCTTTATCAATAATACCATCGCGAAGAAGTGATTTAAAAACTAAGAATTCGTGTTTTTATTTTGTTATATGGTCTCACCATGTTAATAAATTAAGATAGTGATTTTATTTATTAGATGGTCTCAACGACAGCATGTTAATAAATTAAGATAGTGAGACGGTTTTTTTTTTTTTTTTTCTAATTATTATATGCATGAATAATATATGGTTTTTCACCCCTCTATTTATTAATAAGAATATTAAATCAGCATCACATATGGCAAAAAGATGTGGAAGCATAAATGCTTGGACAAAGTCAATCCAAAGACAGGAAGAAATCTTCTGACGAAACTAAATAAAAACTATGATATTAGACAAAAAGAATCATATAGTAAAAAGATAACAGTAGGGCATTTAATTTTCACTTTAACACGGTAGATATAGAATAACATACAAAAATATTAATAAAATTACAAATGGATTAAAGTAGAATAGTCAAAGACTGAGAAGGCGCATGGCTTGAACCTATAGCTGCAGCCGTATATAGCATATGATCATAATTGGAAGCAGGCATATTGGTGGAAGATTCGGACAAAACTAACTCAAAATTAAGAAATTGAAAACTTGCCTTATGGATGGTCTCCGATTACGGTCTGGGTGAGACACAAGAGCCCCACAATTAACCAACACTCCATCTGTTTCACGTCAAAATTCATACATAACTTCTATCAGCAATATCAGAAGTCTTTCATTTCTATATGACTCCCAAACCCAAGGTACCAATGAAACTTGATCCTCATATTTGTGCTCTATTGATTTTCTTCCACATGCAATTTCCAGTGCAACTACACCGAAGCTGAAAACATTGATTCCTTGGTGGTCTCTTTGTTTTGAGACATCAGGTGCCATGTAGCTGATTTCAGCCCACACCGGTAGCATGTGACCCTTTTGCATGGTCAACAAATGTAGCTAACCCGAAATCCCCAAGCTTTGAATTGAAATTTGAATCTAACATAATGTTGCTTGATTTGATGTCCCTATGCAGTACACATTGTTCCCATTCTTCGTGCAAATATAGTAATCCTGAAGCCAAATCTTGAGCAATTTTGTACCTCATTTCCCATGTCAATAAGCTTTTTCCTTTGAAAAGATGGCAATCCAAGCTGCCATTACCCATAAAATCATAAACAAGTAGAAGATTCCTTTTCTCATGGCACCAACCCAGAAGTTGCACCAGATTCCTACGCCTCAATCGACTAATGATTTTCACTTCTGATGCATACTCCTTTATCCCTTGTTTAGACTCTTTGGAGACCTTCTTAACTGCAATATAAGAGTTGGTGTCCTTCATAAATCCTCTATAAACCCCACCAAAACCTCCCTGTCCTAACTTGTTTTCATCATTAAAATTATCTGCAGCGATTGCTAATTCCTCATACGAAAACTTTTTGGGTCCAGTTCCTCTTTCAAATTCATTATCCATAGTTTCTTCTTCATCTTTCCCATCTCTCTTCCTACCAAAGCAAGCCAGCCGAATCAAAACCAACCCGGCAACCAACACACCACCAACACAATACCCAATCCCACTGCCAGCCCGGTTTTGCTTTTCCTCCTACCGTCAACAAGATTTGGGCTTACTGGCATTGGTGGATTAGTTGAATTACCATCTTCCAAGCTTGAACTGAACTCCCACGAGTTAACTGTATGTGTTGCAGTTGCATTTCCAGTTGCCCCTGAGAAACCGAAAGTTACCAACTCAGGTAAATAAAGCCTCAAATCGACTTTATAATCAAGGTGCTGCTTCACAATGGTACCATTTCTAAAACCAGTGAACTCAACACTCAAATTCTTTGTGCTAGAATTGTAATTGATCCATGCCTCATTTCTTCTTCCACCCATGACATCACTCCACCATGCCACAGTTTTCACAGACTGCAAAGAGTTGATGTCGATTCCCACATGTTCACGGCTGCTGGGTGGATCATAGTGGTTTTGATAAATATCAAATTCCACAGCAAAAAATGGATTGGAGGTTGAATTTAATCGCTCATCATCGTTTGCCAGACCAAAAGACCCTCCTCTCGTGGCGTTCACAGGAATCATTGAAACTTGAGGCGCCAGAAAGAAGGTCAACCCATCTCCATAAGCACTTCTGTTTTGAGAATCAATAATGAAAGAGAAATTAGTCGTGAAGTCTGTGAGATTTTCCGTGGCATTGTCCCAAAGGCGCAGAGGTTTATAGTATGTGGCCCGACCAAACATGCCGTTTCCTGAGGCTAGTAGAATAACTTGGTTTTGTGGGTAAGCTCTCTGGTATGTCATGTTTTCCCCATTAGAACTGAAACTAGAAAAGTTGAAAGATAAAGCACTCACCACCGGGATTTTTAAAAATAACAAGGTGATGATCACAAAGAATTGAATAACAAGAATCCTCTTCGTATTGGAGATGGCCATTTTTGACAGGTAGGATAAGATGGCTTCTGAAATTTCACTCTCAGAAATCTAAATATTTAGAAGGTACAAGTCTTCACGTGCTTAAACCCCACCCAGCTCAGACTAAGTGGGAGGGATTTATTTTAAATTCGCAAGTAGGAAAAAAATAATAAAAACAAGTTGAGCAGCCTTTGTTTAACGTAGTCAATTATTATAAAGGGAATGTTATAAACTATAATATTTTTTATGAAAAAGCCCAAAAGGATAAGAATTGTCAAAAAGTTAGGATTGCTAAGACAACTTGTATCACATTATATAAGTTTTTTAAGATTATTTAACGAATTTTAGGAATCAATTATCCTAATTTTGAACAGAGATGTATGATAATATAAAAAATCAAGTACAATTGTGCAAATACTATAGGAAAAAAGGTATCGAATGATTTGTGATGTGGAAGGCTGATGGGATGAGCCTGATATATGAAATTGATTAGGGCTTGATTTGTGTAATTGACTGACGGGCTTGATAGGTGAGATTTTATTGACTAATTAGTGGCAGCAGCAAGCCTAATTAAATTATAAGATTGCATGAGTTACAATTAGTCAAAAGGAAAGGAAATTAGAAGGAAGAAACCTAAAAGCAACTACTTTGTATTGGTGGTGTTGGCATTCGGCGTCTAGAAGGCAAAAGTTAATAAACTTCAATACTTTACATGGAAACATCACTTCTTATTCTTATTAGGTAGGGAAATTTTGTTCTTCTTCTCTCCCTCGTTAACGATGATTATCACTAGTTTACTATATCAATAATACTATAATTGCAAAGAAATCTTACAAAATTTTTTATACAAAGTGAGGTGGCAAAAAATGAAACAAAAAGTCAAACTCATTAAATTCACTCTTCCATTCATTTTTTGCCACATCACTTTGTATGAAAATATTTGTAAAATTTCTTTGTAAGTGTAGTATTACTCTTACTATATATCACTCTTGTCAATAGAAATGCTGGATTAGAGTTAGTTATGATTATAAGATTAATTGGGTCGATATAGTAAACAGTCACAATTAACACCTTAGTTTAAATACTATTATGTCTCTTAATTTTTATAGATCTAACCATTGATTCCGAAAAATAAAATAAAATTTGAAGGTGGATTACTTTTAAGAAATTGCGTCCACGTATTGTCATTTTTTAAAATGTCCGACATATAAAAATGCTTAGAGAACAATAAATAATTAATTTGAGTATTGAACATATATATTAAAGTTTGGAGATTAAAGTTTAACTTATATTTATTTATAATATCAAAAATTTATATAAGACACATATATAAACATGTGTAAATTATTATATAATTAATTTTTTGTGAAGTATTAATAATACTCAGTTATGATTTTAATTAAGAGGAGCTTAAGCGAATTTCTTGATCAACTATCAATTCCTAGAGCTGTTCCTGTTGATGGTCACTTTTAATAAACACAAAATAATATCATGAAGTTATTTTAAGTCTTCATAGGACAGTCCTTGACTTAATTCTATGGTCATTTTAAATATTGGGACAAGGATTTCACGCTGGTTTCATTCTAAGTGTGAAAGCTAAACCTAACAAATCAAAGACCAAAACAAGCTTTTATTTTATTAAATATTCAGTCCATAAGTTTCTGTTTCCCCGTGTGATGTTTTCACTGTAAGGTAATTAAACAAGAATTCTAACTTCACTCAATCAATCAACGTGAATAGAATTCAGTCATAACCAACAATATCCTAAAATATTAACACATAGATTTGTTAGGGCCAAAAAATGTTCTCGGCCCAAAGACGGAGACACCTTCGGCAAAGATGAAAGCTCAGGCCTAATTCCGACAGGGCCCAAATCATAGTTTCATAGATGAGGCCCATTTGGTATGCTGTTCCAGCTCTTATACATCTGGACCCAGGCCTCCTGATCCTAGAACACCTACTAGGCTTATAGTCAACTCGAAACCCACAGTCGCCTACGAACTACACTCCTACTTGAACTCTGCTAAGGAAGTCAATTACTATCCCAACTCCTCCAAGGTCCGTATCCAAGGCACGTACGAACTCCCTTTCCTGATGAGATAAGGGAGCCAAAGGCTACACCCTTTGAGAGGATTACCACTACAAGGACTCACAGTCCCACCAGGATTCGAAGACCATACAGTCACTAATTAAACAAAGGCCAGCCTTCTTACAAAAAGGGAAACATTATACTTTCAGACCCCGGAGTTCCCACTCGAGAACTTTGCATTACAGCCGTAGTCACAGTCCCCGACTAGACTTTCGGTAACTTTTCCTTTCCCTAACCCTCACTAAACTAGCCTCACTCGGCCTTACTGACTTGAGCGTTGAAGTGCCTACGGCAAATACCACCCCAGTGTTTCCCTTCTGCTTCACGCTTGTTTCTCACGTGTGCAGGTGTAGCAGATCACTAGTGGCCTAAACCTCACGAGATCAGTCCCTCTTTCCGTAACGATAGATTTTTGCATCTACAGTTTGGCAATCATTCATCTCATGAACCCTGCTACGTGAAGAAACTCTCCATGGTTGACAATTATGATAACATTGATCCTGGCCTCGAGGCCAAACTGGAGGCTCTGACCGCCCTCATGCAACAACACTCAAACAAGGTGGCTACACTGGAAGCTGAGAACATTGCCATCCGGACCAAAAACGCCTCCATCAGGGCCAAGAACCAATCTCCAAAAGAGAAGGTAAAACAATTTTATGATCTTAAGCTTCTGCCTTGTTAGTTACAACCCAATCGATTTCGTGCCTTGGGTCTGTCTATGCAACCTCTCTAGACTCCAGAGCACAGACCCGCAATCTTGGATACGAGGTCGCGCCAGTTATGTTCATCATTAGTTGATGATTCAGCCTTGACTAATACAGAATGGGGGCCACCGATAGAGCCACTCTCGGTCGATCCGCTTCAGGCACGAGATCAAGGAGTCCAAGTGACAAAAAGCCCACCACAAGAAGAACCACCCATCCTCGCCAACCCATCCCACCTTTAGTCAGTCATCCCAACCCAAACACCACTTGGCTCGGCTCATGCAGGTCGAGCGGTCCCCCACTCCTTCAAACCACTTCGCTCGAGTCCATTAATCCCAATGGGCTGAACAAATCGCAGATAACACCCATTACAATCCATTTGGGGCGAAACACATGATCGGTCACAATGGGAGTCATCCAACTGGGGGGAATGACTGGGGATCAAAGCTACCAATAACGGAGTGATCCATCAGACTACACCACACGGATTCACCCACTGAAACGCATTAGGCGCGAATCACGTGGCCAACCAATTTAACCAGGACGACCTAGTGGCATCCGTATCTCCCATGGAACAGATATTGGCCAAGAGACTGACCGACATAGAGGCAGTGATGAGGCATATTCCCGGAATGCCGATTCCAACAAAAAAGAGCCAACCTCACTGTTATGCTGATTCACCCTTCGTAGACACAATCGCGCTAGTTGAGATACCACACCAATTCACCATTCCCAGCATGAAGCCCTATGATGGAACAACCAACCCAGACGACCACATAGCCTCCTACAAGCAGCGGATGTTCGCCATATCGATACCCTGAGTACTGAGGGAAGCCTACATGTGTAAAAGCTTCGGTTTAAGCCTCTTTGGCCCAACACTTTAGTGGTACAAGAACCTCCCAAACTGTTCAATCAATTCTTTCGCCCAGCTCACCAACACCTTCATTGAACAATTTGCCAGTAGCAAGAAGCTCAAGAAACTATCAGCTGGTCTGTACAAGGTCTATCAAAAGAGGGGCGAACCGTTGAGAGAATACATTAGTAGGTTCAACAAAGAAAAAAACTCCATCCCTTCCTGTAACCCAGAGACAGCAGTAGACGCCTTCAGAAAGGGTCTCCTTCCGGACAGAGAACTATACAAAGACCTGATGAAGCTCGATTGCACCATGATGGAAGACGCCTTAACCAAAGCTGTAATTCAAATAAGGTGGGAGGAAGATGAAATGAACCAGATGAGGCATGCCAGGTACGATGACCGACCCCAAAGGCAGAACGATAGAAGGTTAGAGTCCAGATCGTTTGAGCTCCATTACCAACCCCCTCCACGTAACCTGAATAAGGTAAAGAGACCATATAACCGCCCGCCAATTAGAACTGACAACAGACCATCCGAGTCGAGCCAATACAAAATTCTGGAGTACAACCTCAATGTCGAACCAGCCCAGGTCCTGGCAATCATGAAAGGAATGGGACCTACCGTTAAGTAACCAAACAAGCTCAATCTCGAAGCAAGGAGGGACACGACCAAGTGGTGCGAATTCCACGGCGACCATGGTCATAACACCACGGACAGCATTGCCCTGTGGTTGGAAGTTGCCGCGCTACTGAAGAGGGGACATCTCTGAGATCTGTTGACAGATAAAGGGAAGAATACAATCAGCTAGAAAAGCTCGAAGGAAGCGTCTCCCCCCTGCGAGAACCTACACCAAAGTGTTTCTGCTCCATTATCTCTGGTGGGTCGGAGATCAGTGAGGTAATTTACTCCTCAGCCAAACGCTATGCCTGAGCCAACCATCACTTAGAAGTCCAATCCATCCATCCGCCCTCCCGGCTACACACTAACCAGGTAATTCGGTTCGAAGATGATGAGCCAGTCACCCTAGTCGCCCTTCATCACGACGCTTTAGTCATCTCCCTCCAGATCGCAAACATCTTGGTCAAGAGAGTATTCATAGACGGGGGATCCTCAACAAAAATTCTCTTTCTTGCAGCAGTGAAGGCCATGGGACTGGACGAAACAAACATCAGCAGACGACCAACTATACTGGTAGGGTTTAGTTCCGAGCAGAAGTACACCATAGGAGAAATCACCATGCCTGTCCACACCAGCGGAGTCAACAAGCAAACCATCTTTCTAGTGCTTGATTGTCTTTCGCCATACAACGTCATCTTGGGTCGACCCTGGATCCACGACATGCGAGCTGTTCCATCCACTTTCCACCAAACCATCAGGTTTCCAACGAAATGAGGAGTTAGGGAAATCAAGGGTGACCCCAAGGCGTCTAGAGATTGCTACAAAAATGCCTTCAAAAGCAAAGGTCACACTTCATAGCAACTATAGTCTCATCCAACCATTCCGACCGAGCCAGATCAACCATCTATGAAGGAGTTGGATAAAGTACAGATACACCCAAACGACCTCGAAAGGAAGACACAAATAGGCTCATGCCTCAAGCTCAAAATAAGAGAAAGACTCATAGAATTCCTCAAACAAAACCAGGACTGCTTCGCCTAGTCCCACGCTGACATGACAAGAGTCAGCCTAGAGGCAATCGTCCACCACCTCAAAGTAGACCTGGATCACCCCCTAGTGAAGCAGAGGTGTAGGAAATTCGCACCAGAATGCAATTAGATCATCAATAAAGAGGTCGACAAATTACTGAATAATGTCCTGATCAGAGAAGTCTACTATCCTGACTAACTAGCGAATATGGTAGTGGTAAAGAAAAAGAATGGAAAATGGAGAGTCTGCATAAATCCAAATGGAAAATGGAGAGTCTGCATAGACTTCATGGATTTAAACAAAGCATGCCCTAAAGACTCCTTCCCGCTCCTGCATATCGACATGATGGTCAATGCGACAACAAGCCACGAACTCTTAAGCTTAATGGATGCCTTCTCAGGGTATAATCAGATTTTGATGCACCCGGACAATCAGGAGAAAACGGTCTTCATTATAGAAAGTGGGACCTATTGCTACAAGGTGATGTCGTTTGGCCTCAAGAACGCCAGGGCTACTTATCAGCGGCTAGTCAACAAAATGTTCGTTGAACACCTCAAGGACACCATGGAAGTGTAAATCGACGACATGCTCATCAAGTCCCTCATGGCCGAGCAGCACCTCGACCACCTCAGCCAGGCATTCACCATCCTAAGGAAGTATAACATGAAGCTGAATTCGGCCAAGTGCTCATTCAGGGTTTCATCAGGGAAGTTCCTAGGATACATGGTAACTCAGCGTGGGATAGAAGCTAACCCCGATCAAATCCGAGTAATCCTCAACATACCATCATCAACTTACATCAAAGTTGTCCAGCGCCTGGCAGGACGAGTGGCCGCCTTGAGCCGCTTCATCTACAGATCCGTCGACAAGTGCCACCATTTCTTCCACACGCTAAAGAAATCTAAGAAATTTGAACGGACCTCCTCTTGTGAAGAGGCCTTGCAACACCTGAAGAGATGTCTAACCTCCCCCCCACTATTCTCCAAGCCCAAGGATGGAGAAAAGATTTACACCTATCTAGCAGTTTCAGAGATAGCAATTTTGGTAGTGTTAGTTTGGGAGGATAATGCGAAGCAGTTACCGGTCTACTATGTAAGCAAGTCACTTCTCGACGCGGAGACACGATACAGTTAGTTGGAGAAACTTGCACTCGCCCTCGTCCATGCATCTAGAAAGCTCAGGCCATACTTTCAATGCGATTCCATAGTCGTACTCACCTTCTTCCCACTCAAGAAGATACTACACAAGCCAGAGTTATGAAGCCGACTCACATAATGGACAGTAGAGCTCAGCGAGTTTGACATATCTTTCCAACCATGCACTGCTGTCAAATCCTAGGCGTTGGCAGACTTTATTGCTGATTTCACTCCAAACACCACCGTCCAAGCAAAAAGAGAGTTACTGTGAATGAATAATAGATCGCCTTCAAAATGGACTCTCTCAGTGGATGGCTCAAGCAACATGAATGGGAATGGGCTTGGCATCATACTTACTACTCCAAAAGGAGATGTCGTCCAATGAGCCATACGATGTGGATTCAAATGCACCAATAATGAAGCTGAATACGAAGATCTCATCACTGGACTCTCCTTAGCCAAAGAAATCAGAGTAAGGAAGTTGGAGGTAAAGTTCGACTCCCAACTCGTGTTCAACCAGCTACATGGCACTTACCAAGCCCGCAGATCGAAGATGACAACCTACCTGAACCTGGTCAAAGAATTACAAAACGTCTTTGAAGAGTTCTCGATTGCCCAAGTCCCAAGAACGGAGAACACCCATGCTGACGCCCTTGCTAACCTCGGCTTAGCCCTTCAATGTTCATCCTAATCATCCATCCCTCTGTTATTCCTCCAATGGTCAACCGACTGGAAGGAAAGACCAACGAACGAGCCGCCCAAAAAAGTGATGGACATCGAACTGTCTGATACCTGGATGACTCTGATAGTAAAATACTTGGAACACAATGAGCTCCCAGCCGACAAGAATGAAGCATGCCACCTGAGAGCGAAAGCCGCCAGGTTCACTAGATACGAAAGCTAGCTCCTTAGGAAGTCATTCTCTGGTCCTTACCTTAAAAGCATAAGCCTAGAAGAAGCCAAACGAGTTCTCACTCAAACTCCATGAAGGCGAATGTGGAAACCACGCTGGATGTAACGACTACTCGCATTATCATAAAATATGCATAGTAAAATACATGTAAAATAGCATAAATAGTTGGGCCCAAATTTTTCTTTTATTAAACATACACATTCTTTACACAAAAAGTTATATCATGTACAAAAGCATCAAAACAAGGTGGACAGTGTGCCATTTCTCTTCACTTAACGACGCCCATCCGACTGTGTCCTCACCTAGATCCTGCAAAACATAGAAAACATCAGGGTGAGCACAACTAAGGCTCAGTAAGTAAATCATCTACTTATATATCCCCGTAACTCTCTCTCTAATTCTTTCCTTACAATTCTTGCTTACTCTCCCTTTTATAATCTTTCTGATTTCTCTTTCTCGTAACTCTTTTCTACTAACTCTCTTTAGTAGGTCACGGCCCCATCTGATCGGAGGCACGGCTGGGACTCACTCCCACTCTACGTGACTTGTACTCATTCTAGCCGATCAGACTCGGTTATGCATGGATTCGGAACCCTTGGCCATGTGAGTACATAATCTCTCTCTCGGGTAAACTCGGGTATAGCCCTCATCCGCATGCACTCTCACGGGCTACACCACTTCTCTTTGATACTCATGTCGCTCTCTCACGGGTTCCTCATCGCACAACCTACTCTATTCTCTACCCATTACTCACGGGTTCCTCATCGCACAACCTACTCTATTCTCTTATCTAGCACTACTTTCCCTTTATTCTCTAGTGCTCATACTCTTTCTTTCTCTCCACTCTTAGAGTAGTTTAAACTCAATTTCTCTACTCTCTTTTTTCTAATGCATAACTATTGCATGATTAATGCATATAGATGACTCATGCTCATTAATGCACTTATGAGATGCATTTATGCTATATAGCAAAAATTTAGGCTTTCTACTCTTACTCATGCTTCTCTTGAGCATTTCATCATACAATTCAAGTGCATATAAAGCTCTACTTAAACTATAATTTTTCTCTTTTTTTTAATCATCCAAAATGGGAGAAAAACTCCCTCATACACTCTAAATCCCTGTCAAAGGAAAACACTTCTATAAAGTTTACTCAATCTTCCTTCAACCTCAATCAAAACTCACTCAACATCATAAAATCTTAACACTTCGCATAAAGGAAAATACTTCCAACAATTCAACATGAATACTCATCTCAATTCAATTCATCAACAAGCAAAATACAAACTCATACATGCATATATCTCTACTAATTTCTACTCAAAAACTTATTCAGATCTCAACTTGGTTGAATTTACTTACCTTGTGAAAAAGTGACTTCTCTAGCACTTTTCCTTTCCCTTATTGTCTTGTCTTCTCTCTACAACTCAAAACAACAACAAAAACAACAACCATATAAGACTTCAATATAACTATAAGAAACTCACATCTAAAGCAAGAATCCTTACCTTAGGATGCTTTAGATGATATTTCTACTCAAAATTACTCAAAAGCTCTCTTAAATCCCTTAGACATCTTGGAACAATTGAAAGCAAAAAGGAGAGAATTGAGAGAATTGATACGGCGGTGGAGAAGAATGAAATGAAAGGTTTATTACACTTAACCCTTTTTAGTTCATGAGAAAATCAACACTTCCCAACTTTGCCCTTGATCTTCTTTGAAAATTCCATCTATATCCTTTGATTCATTACACTCACACCCCCATACTAACTCATTCTCCATGAAATTTTCTTACATTTTACTCCCCACCTTTCCTGCTAATTAGGGGTAGAATGATCATTTGACCCTTATGGAAAAATATCTAGAACTCTCAATACACATTTCAGTCGGCTCGTCGCCGTGGCGAAGAAACTTCCATCGGCCCGACGAAGAAAGACAGAGCCTACACCGCCTTACTCAAAGCCAACTTTGTCGTGGCAAAGACTACTCTTCGCCCCAGCGAAGACTGCAAATCCAAAATTCCTCAAATCTCAACCAATTTCAAGGCAAACACTCAACCATCTCAACACACAAACTCAATTAAAGCTGAATCAGTAAACATTTAAGCAAAATAGCAAATCTTAAGTATGTACCTCAAGTGGGGCGTTACAATTCTCCCCTCCTTAAAAGAATTTCATCCCCGAAATTCACACGAATAACTTAGAGAATCGATTCTGCATGTCTCGTTCTACCTCCCATGTCGCTTCTTCTACCTTGTGATTCCTCCAAAGGACGTTCACTAACGAAATACTCTTGTTCCGGAGCTCTTTAATCCTTCGATCTAGAATCTGTACTGGACGTTCCTTATACACGAGATTCTCTGATAATTCAATGTCCTCTACTCTCAGGATATGAGAGGGATCACTTACGTACTTCCGCAGCATTGAGACATGGAAAACATCATGCACCTTGTCCATACTAGGTGGAAGTGCCAATCTGTAGGCAACTTTACCCACTCGCTGCAATATCTCAAATGGACCTATGAATCTCGGTGCTAACTTCCCTTTGTTCCCGAAGTGCATCATTCGCTTGTAAGGGGAAACTCTCAAAAACACCTTATCACCCACTTGAAATTCAACCTCTTTTCTTTTCAAATCGGCATAACTTTTCTGTTGATCTTGAGCTTGCTTCATTCTTTTTTGGATTAATCTTACATCCTCTATCATTTTCTGAGTCATCTCTGGCCCAAGAGCTGTACTCAACTCACTCTTTTCGTCGATCTCGTCCTAATGTAGTGGAGACCTACATCGTCTACCATACAAAGCCTAGTAAGGCGCCATTTTAATTGTAGACTGGTAACTGTTGTTGTAGGCAAACTCCACCAAAGGTAACATTTCATGCCATGACATTCTATAATCCAAACAACAGGCTGTCAACATATCCTCAAGCACCTGATTCATTCTCTCAGTTTGGCCATCCATCTGAGGATGGTAGGCAGTACTGAATGCCAACTGAGTATCCAAATTTCACTGGAAACTAGTCCAGAAAGCTAAGACAAATCTTGAATCTCTATCTGACACTATAATCTTAGGCACACTATGTAACCTGACTATCTCTTTCATGTAGATCTGAGCCAACTTATCCGAAGTGGTACTCTCCTTTACTGGAAGAAAATGGGCTGACTTAGTTAATATATCCACAATCACCCATATAGCATTATAACCTCTCTGTACTCTCGGGAGACCTGTGATAAAATCCATCAAAATGCTCTCCCATTTCCATTCTGGAATACTAATGGCTGAAGCAACCCTGATGGCCTTTGGTGTTCTACTTTCACCTGTTGACAAGTCAAACATTTAGCTACGTATTCTGCAATATCTCTCTTCATACCTGACCACCAGTAGCCTTTCTTTACATCTTGATACATTTTAGTTGCTCTAGGATGAGCAGTGTAGGTGTGTCATGAGCCTCCATAAGAATTCTCTGCGTCAACTCATTGTTCGGAGGAATACACAACCGATTTCTGAAATAGAGGACACCATCAACTAAGTGAAACTCTGTTGTCTTGCCCTCAAGCATTCGTTGCACTAAACTCTGACACCACTCATCAGCCACTTGCTTTTCTTTCACTTCCTTTAGTAATGTAGATTGAATCTCTAACCTGGCAATCCTTCCCGGAATCACTTCAATCTGCTCTCTACACAACTCTTCTATTAGTTCTTTCTACTTAGTGAGCTGGGATAAATAGACTTTTCTACTCAAGGCATTGGCTATTACATTGGCTGTCCCCGTTTGGTACTTGATCTCACATTCATAATCCTTAACCAGCTTTAACCATCTTCTCTGCCTCATATTCAGCTCCTTCTGAGTAAAGAAGTACTTTAAACTCTTATGATCAGTGTAGATGTTACTCTTTGCACCATAAAGGTAATGCCTCTAAATCTTTAAGGCAAAGACCACAGCTGCCAACTCTAAATCATGCGTAGGGTATCTTGTCTCATACTCTTTCAATTGTCGAGAGGCATATGCTATTACCCTACCTAACTGCATTAACACTGCCCCAAGTCCTTACAGAGAGGCATCTGTATAAATGTCATAATCTACACTCTCCTGTGGTAACACTAACACTGGAGCTGTTGTTAACCTCTTCTTTAACTCTTGGAAACATTCCTCACAAGCTTCTAACCATACAAAAAGAGTCTGCTGTTTAGTAAGAGCTGTTAATGGTTTCGCCAACTGGGAGAACCCTTCAACAAAACGTCGGTAATAACCTGCCAGGCCTAAGAAACTTCTAATCTCTTTTACAGTCTTCGGCCTCTGCCACTCAAGGATTGCCTGCACCTTACTCGGATCTACTGAAATCCCTTTCTTAGACATTGTATGGCCCAGAAATATTACTTGGTCGAGCCAAAACTCACACTTAGAAAATTTTGCATACAATTGCTTTTCTCTCAACCGTTGCAACACTAGTCTCAAATGTTCCTCATGCTCTTCTCTCGATTTGGAATAAACCAAAATATCATCAATGAACACCACTATAAACTGATCTAGGCAGTCATGGAATACTCTGTTCATCAAATCCATAAAAACTGATGGGGCATTTGTCAGGTCAAACGGCATCACCACAAACTCATAATGCCCATACCTTTTATGAAAGGCAGTCTTAGCTACATCCTGCTTGGCCACTTTTACCTAGTGATACCCTGACCTCAAATCAATTTTGGAGAATACTGCTGCTCCCTTCAACTGATCAAACAAATCGTCGATTCTAGGTAGCGGATACTTATTCTTCACTATCACTTTATTCAGCTCTATGTAATCAATACACATCCGTAGTGGTCCATCCTTCTTCTTTACAAACAAGATTGGAGCCCCCCAGGGAGAATGACTCAGTCGGATAAAACCTTTATCTAAAAGCTCTTGGAGTTGCTTCTTTAATTCTTGAAGCTTTACTGGGGCCATTCGGTAAGGGGCTTTAGATATTGGTGCTGTTCCTGGTTCTGGTTCAATACTAAACTCAACCTCTCTTTCTGGTGGCAAACCTGGTAAGTCTTCCGGAAACACATCTAAAAATTCTCAAACTATTGGCACCTTCTGAAATTCTGGCTGTGGAACATCACCACTCTGCACTACATGGGCAATAAATCCAAAACACCCATTCCTTAACATCTTTCTAGCCTTGATACTATTAATCAACATACTTAAATGATGGCCCTCTCCAAAACTAAATTTATCTCCATTATCGAGATTGAATCTCACTTTCTTCTTCCGACAATCAATCTCTACTCCATATCTCCCTAGGAAATCCATGCCCAAAATCACATCAAAGTCGGGCATGTCAAAGACTATTAAATCAACCGCTAACTCTCGACCATGGATCACTACAGACTCTCCTAACAACATCTCCTGAGTCAACACACTCACCCCATCCGGTAACTTAATCTTAATAGGTTGACTCACTCTAATAGGTTTCAAACCTAATCTCTCTATCATCCCATATGATACAAAAGAATGGGTAGCCCCAGAATCAATTAAAGCATATAAAGAAGCAGCATGGAATAATAACTGACCAGTTACGGCTGACGGACTGGCCTCAGCTTCGACCTGTGCCACTATAAAAACTCTGGCAGTATTACCTCTTGTAGGCTGAGCTACAGGTGGATGAGAAGCTGGGAGAGAAGCTTTACAATCCCTCTTCAAATGCCCTAGCTGACGGCACCTGTAACATACATTTCTGTCTCTCAAACACTCTCCTGAATGGTTCCTTCCGCATTTAGCACAAGGGGAAACCCTTCTGTCCTGGGCCGCTTGTTCTGCCGATCTCCTATATTCTTCCTTGGTTGGAACTTCTTCTTGGCCCTTAGTTCTCTGTTTCTTGTTGCATCTACTCTCTCCCTCTCCCTCTCCCTCTCCCTCTCCCTCTCCCTCTCCCTCTCCCTCTCCCTCTCCCTCTGTAAAGTAGTGACTGGCTCACTGGGAACCGATGATGATAACCCTTCTGCAATGTGTTTATTTACATAAATTTCTACCCTTAAAGCCCTTGTCAACGCCTCACTGTAGGTATGAGGAGGCTCGGCTCCTGTCATCACATCTCGAGCAATATCTGATCTCAACCCTTGCACAAACTTATCTCTCCTCAACACCGGAGTATACATAATTCCAGGTGCAAAGCGAGCAAGGGAGTTGAATCTTACTGAATACTCCTTCACTGTACTAGACCCCTGTTTCAAATTAATGAACTCTTGGACTTTCTCATGCATTTGATCTTCTGTTTGATACTCGACCTCAAATAATCTCCTGAATTCTTCCCAAGTCATAGAGGCCATGTCACAAGTCTCCTCCATTAGTTCCCACCAAATTCGGGCATCTCCCCGAAATAGGAAACTGGCATATCTGATCCTCTCTCTATCGTTCATGGGAAAAAGTGCCGCCGTCCGCTCTACAGTCTTAAACCACTCTTCTGCCTCTAACGGGTCCGTAGTACCCCTAAACTCTGGCGGTTGATGCTGACTTGCAAGCCCTTGCATTGGATCAGTTCGACTCTATACTATCTGAGGTACCAGCCCTTCTCGCTTTTGTCTTGTGGGCGGTACTCTACTAGGGGTCTCAGTTTGCTCCTGTACAACTCTCCCTTAACTCTTTGCTAGTACCTGTTGTGCAATAGTTCGAATCCTTATCTCATCAAAGGTAGGGAGAGTTTGTTCCGGTGGGTTAGAGGATTCTCCCTCATTCATCACACCCTTACCTTTCCTTCTGTTACTACGTCTCATCTACAAAACAACCATAACTAATCAATTCAAGGGGACACTCAACGTAAGGAAAGAATTAACTTACATAGTCGGCTCTCGGACATCATAGCGACGAGAATGGTACACTATCAAATCCCAAAATCTCTGCTCTGATACCAAAAATGTAACGACTATTTTCTACTCGTTTTATCATAAAATATGCATAGTAAAATACATGTAAAATAGCATAAATGGTTGGGCCCAAATTTTTCTTTTATTAAACATACACATTCTTTATATAAAAAGTTATATCATGTACAAAAGCATCAAAATAAGGTGGGCAGTGTAGCCATTTCTCTCCACTTAACGACGCCCATCCGACCGTGTCCTCACCTAGATCCTGCAAAACATAGAAAACATCGGGGTGAGCAAAACTAAAGCTCATTTAGGAAGTACAAATAGAGCAACTCGTGCAGCCCAAACATCACCTGATGCTGGACACAAAGGTCCTCCAGGGCCATCAGTAACCTCCACCCATTCGGCATGAGTTAGGACGGAGCAATCCTGAAATGGTCTAGGACCTCCCGTACAAAGTGAGGGATGGGTAGCCTGAGCCCATCATGGAACCCCTTCTCATAGGCACTCACCTATCCCTTTGCTTCCCAGTCAACCCGCTCTACGATCGAGCCGCCCTAATCTCAACGGATTCTGAAATATGATACATTGTCTAGATCTGACACATATCACTGTCCTTCAATAAGGGCGGATAATCTTGACTCAGTATCCCACCACCTGACCGACTCGGCTCATCCTCAAAGCCACTACCGGTAGAGGATGAACCACCAAAATAACAAACTACATCGGAGTGATCCCCACTCCCCCCTTGCCTGTCAGACTCATTATCACCTGGGTTCGCCCCATTGGTCCCAAGGGTAGCTACGCTTATTAGAGTAGATGCCCTAGAGCCAATCAATTATTGTAGAATTGACTCTTTGTAATAATGTTCATTGATCAATAAAAGGCATTTTATTCTATATCGTGTAAATCATCATTGCATGTATTGATATATGTCCTGAGAATGGTAGAATCATGACGAGGGTATCAAGTGTTTCAAATCTTGATAGTGAGAACCCTATGAGCACATATGGTGGCCATTCTAGAAACGTCCGTAGCCCCAGTATTGTTCTGAAGTAGGGGCACAGACAATACAGTAAGGCTATCATAGTGTTGAACAATTCTGTTGAAAGATAGTGACTAATCTCACTTGTTAAGGTTGTTTGGTGACAACCTGGTGCAACACATGGGTGCTTGCTATAGGCAAGTTCACTAGACTGGCCCACGAAAGGATTCCATATGGATGGTAACCCCAATGTCTATGGAACAAATCCTCTAATGAATGGTGGTGCATGTGATCCTTAGACTTGAGATCACCGGAGCGTCTTGTGCACCGATTGGTGCAGTTTGACACTAGCCCAACGCAGTTCTATCCAGAGCTATCAATACGGTAATGATTGGCTGCATCAAGGCGTGTATCAAGACTATGGTGGATCGACAGAGGATTTATCACTCCCAAGTATGGGAGAAGTCATCTCACGGTGCAACTTAGTAAATGGAAATGGCACTAAAATTGTGGCCACAGTGGGATTAAGTTATTGTTCTATCCAGTTTATAATTCAGGTCATTGGTCCAGTAATTGAATACATAATATCGAGTAACCGAGGTTGACACTATTTCTATTCATCGGTCTTGTCGAGATAAAGTTTGATGAAAGGATTAGATTGCACAGTAACCATATCGTTGATAGGTAGTTGCTTCGCTGAATCCGAATCTATCTGGTGGCCATGATGCCTTGCTAAGGGTCAATCTTGGTCTGTGTGTAGTGAGACGATTAATTGGTATTAATCGCGATACTAAACACTACCGGTATGATAAGGAGCCTACGAGTCACACACATAGAAGATAATTTAAGAACCAATTTATAAGAAGGGCATTTTCGTCTTTTTAGGCGAAAGGGTATTTTGGTAGTTTCACAGTGCAATTAAATTTGCTGAGGTCGTAGCCTTTATTTAATTTGTTAATTAAATTAAATAAGTGAAATTATATTTAAATATGTGTTCGCATATATTTAAATGAATTATTGTTATTGAAAGAACAGCATGCATGAAGAGTGGTGGAAATGGAGAAGAAAGCATAAAAAATGGATTCAAGAAAACGGTTTTAAAAACAAAGCTTGAGAAGAAATTAGACCTACTCCTTTGCTTTGGATTGATGAAGATTAGCTTCAAAAGGATGAAACCTCCACACTTTAATAATAACAACCATATAAGACTTCATATAACTTTAAGAAAACTCACATCTAAAGCAAGAATCCTTACCTTAGGATGCTTTAGATGATATCTCTACTCAAAATTATTCAAAGGCTCTCTTAAAACCCTTAGAAATCTTGGAACAATTGAAAGCAAAAAGGAAAGAATTGAGAGAATGGACATGGCAGTGAAGAAGAAGGAAATGGAGGGTTTATTACACTTAGCCCTTTTTAGTTCATGAGAAAATCAACACTTCCCAACTTTGCCCTTGATCTTCTTTGAAAATTCCACCTATATCCTTTGATTCATTACACTCACACCCCCATACTAACTCATTCTCCAAGAAATTTTCTTACATTTTACCCCCCACTTTTCCTACTAACTAGGGGTAGAATGGTCATTTAACCCTTATGGAAAAATATCTAGAACTCTCAATACACATTTTAGTCGGCTCGTCACCGCGGCGAAGAAACTTCTATCACCCCGGCAAAGAAAGACATAGCCTACACCGCCTTACTCAAAGTCAACTTCGCTGCGGCGAAGACTACTCTTCGCCCCATCGAAGACTGAAATTCCAAAATTCCTCAAATCTCAACCAATTTCAGGGCAAACACTCAACCAACTCAACACACAAACTCAATTAAAGCTGAATCAATAAACATTTAAGCAAAACAGCAAATCTTAAGGACGTACCTCAAGTGGGGCGTTACAGGAGCGCAGTGGCATTCCTGGTGTTGTATATCGACGACATACTTATGATCAGGAATGATATATCGAACTTGCAGTCAGTAAAGACTTGGTTATCTAAGTGCTTCTCCATGAAGGACTTAGGAGAAGTAGCCTACATCCTCGAAATAAAGATCTACCGTGAGAGATCACATAGGTTACTTGGCCTAAGTCAGAGTACATACATTGACAAAGTACTGAAGAGATTCAGTATGGAAGAATCCAAGAAGGGATTTCTTTCGATGTCACATGGTGTCTACCTCTCTAAGGATATGTGTCCTAAAACACATGATACGAGAGATAGAATGAAGATGATCCCATATGCGTCAGCAATTAGATCCATCATGTATGCCATGTTGTGTATTCGGATTGATGTCTCATGTGCATTGAACATTTATAGTAAATATCAATCAGATCCAGGTCAGCATCACTAGATAGCTATCAAGAACATCTTTAAGTACCTGAAGAGGAGTAAGGACATGTTCTTGGTTTATGGAGGGGAAGATGAGCTCACTGTAAGAGGATACAATGATGCTAGTTTCCAGACAGACAAAGATGATTATCGTTCACAATCTAGGTTTGTATTTTGTCTCAATGGGGGTGCAGTGAGTTGGAAAAGCTCCAAGCAAATCACTGTAGCAGACTTTACAATGGAGGCTGAGTATATTGCATTATCCGATGCAGCCAAAGAGACGGTCTGGATTAAGAAGTTCATCACTGAACTTGATGTGGTCTCCACAATTGTTGATCCAATAGATATCTATTGTGACAACAATGGAGCAATAGCTCAAACAAAGGAACCATGGTCTCACCAGAAGTCCAGACACATACTTAGACAGTTTCATCTCATCAGAGAAATGGTTGAGAGGAAAAATGTATAGATCAGTAAAGTGCATACTGATGAAAATCTTGCCGATCCACTAAAGAAACCTCTGTCACAGTAGAAGCATGAAAAACACTTAAGGTCATTTGGTATTAAATACATGAATGATTGGCTATAGTGCAAGTGGAAGATTGTTAGAGTTGGTACCCTAGAGCCAATAAATTATTGTAAAATTGACTCTTTGTAATAATGTTTATTAATCAATAAAAGGCAATTTTCTTCTATATCATGTAAATCATAATTGTGTGCATTGATATATGTCCTTAGGATGGTAGAACCGTGACGAGGGTATCAAGTGTTTCAAATCTTGATAGTGAGAACCCTTTGATCACATATCGTGGCCATTCTAGAAATGTTCGTAGCCTCAGTATTATTCTGATCAAGGACACAGATAATACAGTAAGACTATCATAGTGTTGAACGACCGTGTTGAAAGATAGTGACTGATCTCACTTGTCAAGGTTGTTTGTCGACAACTTGGTGCGACACATGGATGCTTGCCATAGGCAAGTTCACTGGACAAACCCACCAGAGGATTCCATATAGATGGTAACCCTAGTGTCTATGGAATAAATCCTCTAACGAATGGTGGTGCATGTGATCCTTAGACTTCAGATCACCGGAGTGCCTTGTGCGCGGATTGGTGTAGTTTGACACTAGCCTAACGTAGTTCTATTCAAAGCTATCAATACGATAGTGATTGGCTGCATTGAGAAGTGTATCAAAACTATGGTGGATCAACAAAGGATTCATCACTCCTGGGTACGAGAGAAGTTATCTCACGGCGCAATTTAGTGAATGGCAATGACACTAAAGCTGTGACCATAGTGGGATTGAGTTATTACTCAATCCAATTTATTATTCCGGTCATTGGTCTAGTAACCGAATACAAAGATATTGAGGATATCTGAGGTTGACACTATTTATGTACTTCAACCTTGATGAGATAACGGATGATGAAAGGATTTGATTGCACGATAACCATATTGTTGATAGTCTGCGATTTTGCTGAATTTGAATCTATCAGGTGGCCATGATGTTTTGCTAGGGGCCAATCTTGGTTTGTGTGTAGTGAGACGATTAATTAGAGTTAATCGCGATACTACTCACTGCCAATATGATGAGGAGCCTACGGGTCACACACTTAGAAGACAATTTAAGAATCAGTCTATGAGAGTGGTATTTTCATCTTTTAGGATGAAGGAGTATTTTGGTAATCTCACAGTGCAATTAAATTTGCTAAGGTTGTTGCATGTATTTAATTTTAATATTAAAATTAAAATTAGTGAGATTATATTTAAAAATATGTGCGCATGTATTTAAATGGATTATTATTAATAATTAAATGTTAATATATATTAATTATTTTTAATTGTAATAATAATTAATTAAATTTTAAAATACCAATTAAAGGGTGTTTGGTTTCAAGGGTGAACTAGGGTTGGAGCTCATGGCTATTCCTAAGTGAAATAAGGTTTTTAATTGTTGCACTATATAAGTGTAACTTAAAATTAAAAATATGATTGATTCATTCCTAGCCACCCAAAAGCCTCTCTCTCTCTCTCTCTCACGTTTTCACCTTTTAGTGAAAAAGGAAAAATTCTTTTCTTGATCTTCCTTTATTCTTGAAGCCCTTGGTTTTTCTAGCAAAATAATCAAGGGTTCTACGGATTCTCTTCGTGTGGACAGCGTGATTGTGTTTCTACGTTGAATCGAGTAGCGAAATCAAATCCAGAGATATTTGGAGGAGCCTCCAAACGTGCATAAGTGTTCTAGATCCTTGTATGGGTTTTTATTTTACGCAAATAAGTTTTATACGTTTTAAGTTTATGCATGTAAACAATATAATCTGTTCCTGGATTTTGGGATGTGTAAGTGATCTTTTCGTTTAAAATATATTTTTCCGTTGCGCGAAGACAGTCACTTGCCAACAAAAAGTGCATCACGACTATTGAATTAGTTTGAGAATGTATCTTTTAATAACAAAAAATTTGGTTATAAAATCCCAAAAATTTAGATGTTAAGTGTAGAAGGGCAATTTCATCAAACTGTTCCTCGACAAATCTATTAGTTGTAGAATGCATGATTTAGTGAGCAAAGACTTAGTCGTTAATTTATAAGATTTTAGACGCTGATTGTTGATTGCAAATCTAGGTATATTACCTTCCGCTACTATGACATTAGTTATAGAATGCGTGTTTTAGTGAGAAAAATTTTAGTTGCAAAAGGATATCATTTTTAGTTGGGGAATGTGTACTCCCAATTATGTTTATGGCATTTCATGACTACTGATTTAGTTATTAAAATTGATTTTTTGCATCTAAATAATATATTAATTGATTGCACATGGCTTTTGGAAACTAATTATTTTAGTCAGTTAATATTGACTTTTGTTGCTAATTGGATACCAAGTTTGTTACAGGATCATTCATGCTATGTTTACACACATGATCAAGTATATTTAATAACATTCAAGAACATATACATGTTATTAAATAGAAGAGAAGTAAAACTAACCTCTTAACCTCTTTAAGTCGTTGATTTTAGCCTTTGCAAGAGTAGAGAGTAAACAAATTTCTTTTGAGAAATTTTTAAGTTTTATTTCCTTCTCTCACTGAAACTAAGATACAACCTCTCGTTTTATAGACGAGAGTTAAGGCATGGATTTCAAACAAGTTTGAATCCGCCGACAACTTTTACAAAAGTCAAAAAGTCTACAGTTTACTTTTTGACAAAGCAAAGAATAAACAAACAAAACCAACAAAGACTTTGGGGTCTACTGTCTCCCAATTGTCAAAAGATAAAAGCTAATTATTACAAATATTCCGCTTTTTGATACACGCAAGCGTTCACGTGTTGATCATTTAAGGGTTGATCAAATCTCCCTTTTTCCTGGGCTGCAAGATGAGCTAGGCCGCTCCAACGAGTCCAGTAAAAACCCGAAAGAGTTTTCTTCTGAGTCCATCTTAGCTTCTTCTTGGGCTAGAATGGGCCTAAGAATATCCTTCGTACCTTCCATCAAGGCTTGCTTAGAAATGTAGGCGAGCTCAAAGCCTTCCGCCAAAACTTTAATCCGAGCCTTGTTTTGTCTAAAAAGAGTGTCCTGAACTTTGGCATATTTGATTGGAAGAACGACAATAATTCCTTTGTCAAGGTGAACTAATGCGTCTTCAGAAAGAAGTTCGTTCAGCTTGGATTTTACCTGCATCATTTTAGTGATATGCAGTTTGGTCCAAATCCATTCCTCTTTTCCAGATCTTCTTTTTAATTCATGTAGTCCAGCAGCTCCCATGATAATATGTTCGTCTGCAAAACCATCATACCATGGTTCACCTACAATGAATTCCCATATCTGTACAGGTTGGATAGCTTCATCTTCCTGCAATGTGGAAGTAATTATGCAGGTAAAGGTGTTAATTTTCCTGTCAAGTACACAGAGCGTTTGTTTAACCGCATCTGGAATTCCAGGGTCCACCATAGCTTCCTGTACGTCAATTGTAAGAATGTCGATCCATCCCTTCTGTAAAAGATCCTTACAGAAACCTCTTTTAAAGAGTTCCCATGGAACGAACAATTCCATAGCACCATTTAAGAATACAGATAATCCTTGAAGTAATTCCTTCAAATCTGCTTTCTCAAAATGAGCTATTAACTCATCCAAAGTGATTAACTTGAGATAGTGCATCTCAAACATGGAAATATGATCCATTGTGTCAATCTTTTGGATTATAGATTTCCGAAGAATTGGTTTTCCAAAATTTTCCTCTTCTTCGTAGTACAGCTTATCCTCTTCAAGCCACGCAAGTTTCCTTGCTAAATCTTGGAGTAGAGTGTCAAGCTCAACATGTCCTTTCCCTATTGCCAGGGCAACACGACATTGGCTTTCTAAGTTTCTCCAGAGATTTTCACTAGCTTGAGTAAGCTTAATTCCTTCAGGGAATGTGAATGATTCCATGAAGTTATCCTGCTGTAATTTAGCAGTATGAGCAGCTTGTTGTTTAACAACCTGCTTTCCTCTGTTTTTCCTGATATTTTTCGTACTAGATTCACTAGTAGCACCAGTAGCAGAGTTCCGCGTAGAGCTTGGTGTAATCACCATGCTGGCTGCGTAGTCCTTCTGATACTTAGGGTTTCGTCGATCAGAAGTATCCGTATCCAGTGAGATAGCTGACCTGGAACGTATAATTCCCTGCAAATCAACAGTGGAAGCCTGCTTATTTAAAGCAGTAACCTGTTGGTGTACAGATTTCCTTTGAGCAGTGGTTACCTGCTTAATCACAGTATTCGTTTCCTCCATAGGAGTATCCTGCTTCAAAGTCTTCCTGGAAGGGCAATTCCTCCTGAGATGACCTCTCAGTTTGCATTTCGAGCAAGAGAAGAGACTTCCAGTTTCCTTTTTGTCCATTTGAACCTGCTGATTTTTCTGCATAACGAGACAAAAAGTCAGCGATAAAATTAGATTTACCAGGTAAGTATTCAATCTTAATGCGATATTCCGCAAACCAGATTTGCCACCTAATTAATCTAGTTTTATCATCCTTTAAAGACAATTTCATAAATGTAGTTAAATATTTAGAATCTGTCCTTAAAGTAAATTCCTGACTGATTACGAACAAACGAAATCTATCAGTACATTCTTTCGCAGCTAAAACTTCCCTTTCATGAGCGGGATATCTTGATTCAGCTGGAAGGAATTTTCCTGATGCATATCGAACAATTCGTTCAATATTATCAGTTCCCTTGGCTTTAAGCACACCTCCCCAATAGAATTCAGATGCATCACTTTCAATAATCAAGCGATCTTCATCTTGAGGGAGTGATAAAGGTTTTAAGTGCTTAGTCAAGTCTTTAGTCCGGATAACACAGTTAGTATCCTCTTTATTCCAAGTCCAGGGGACTTTAGAGCTAACTTTCTTTGTTAATCCGTTTAAAACCTCGGCTAATTTAGGGACATATTCCCTCATTTGGTTAGCGAGTCCAAGAAACTGTTGTAACATATGCTTATCTTCAAGCATATTAGGAAAATCCAACAATTTCTTTGAAATGTGATCCTGGAGTTGGATTCCTCCTTCTCCAAACTCGACACCTAAGAATTTAATCTTAGTTTGGAACCAATCTATCTTTCGCTCAGATAGAATCATTCCATGATCAAGGAACCTTTTGATTACCTGTCGAAGATGATTTTTATGGTCTTCCTTAGTTTTACTAAAAACTAAAACATCATCAACATAAACGGTACAAAAGTCAGATAAGTCAAAGAAAACCTTATCCATTTTCCTTTGAAATATGGATGGCGCTTGCTTAAGTCCAAAAGGCAAGACTAACCATTCATATAACCCTTTAGGACATGTAAATGCCGTTAAAGGTATGCAATCTTCTGCCATTCTGATTTGCCAAAATCCTGACTTTAAATCAAAACGAGAGAAGATTTTTCCAAATCTAGCTTTATTTAACAAAGCTGATCTGTTAGGGATTTTATATCCATCGCCTATAGTTTTATCATTAAGTTGCCTATAGTCGATTACCATACGAGCTTTTCCTCTAATCTGCTCAGCTCTATTCATTACCATAAAGGCTGGCGAAGAGTGTGGACTTTTACTTTCTCGTATTAATCCCTTAGAGAGTAACTCCGGTATTTGCTTTCTAAATTCCTCTTCTACATCAGGAGAGTACCTACGAGATTCTGATTTAATTATATCATCAGGGTTTCGTAGTTTTAGAATAGCAAAGATACCGTTCCTTTCCCATAGCTTCAATGGTTGATCATCGAAACATGGAGAAAGTTCCTCTTTAAATTCTTTGATTTCATCATCAAGAATTAAAGAGTTAACACAGCTCTTGTTTACAAGAGTAATGTCCTTCTGTGTTAATTCATCCGTGCTCTCAAGGTATGCACCAGAGGGGTTTTCCTCCTGCGATATACCTCGTGCGATCCGGTGTGAAAGATGACAAGGATATAACCTCTGTAAGTAAACATTACAAGCTTCTTCATCCACATCCTTGGAATTTCGCAACCACCATTTCTCTGTTGAAATAACAGGAAAAATTATGTGATCTGATTCTTGCCGTTTTCGTTGTGGTCGGAACCCATAACGAACTTTATTAATTTCCGGCTTTGCAAGGATTGGGATTGAATGTCCTCCAAGCATAATATAATCATTATCTTGGACGAACGGCCTCACTTCTGCTTGTCCTCTCAGAAATGAGTTTCCAAGAATAAAGTCAACCTCTAAGTAGTCCATAAGTAAAACTTCTCTTAGAGTAAACTTTTTCTTGTTTAACAATATGACTACGTCATGGACAAATTCAGTAATCATATTTTGACCTCCATCTGCAACTGTATTCATGATAGGCTTTTCAAGCTGTTTCCATAATTCTTCTGGAAAACATTGCTTTCGCGCTATACATTTAGTTGCACCTGTATCTACCAGAATATCAAATGTAT
Source organism: Pistacia vera (assembly GCF_008641045.1). Classification (NCBI taxonomy): domain Eukaryota; kingdom Viridiplantae; phylum Streptophyta; class Magnoliopsida; order Sapindales; family Anacardiaceae; genus Pistacia; species Pistacia vera. Next base: position 885,983 of record NW_022196136.1, on the reverse strand, counting down.
ATGGTTCATATTCCGGGAAATAAAGTTCCGCTCTAATACAAGTATCAATAGTTCCTTGTACTAGTGCATGACAATGAACTTTTCGACTCATTATCATTCGCGTTGTTGGAGTATCATCTTCATATACTGGGATTTGAACAGACTTATAACCGATTATCCTTCTTGAAGAAGTTTCACTTCCTGCTGTGCTAGTAGTATCATCGATTTTATCTTTTTCCAGTATATTAATCCTTGGGTTTGGTCGAATAACCTCTTTTCCTCGATCCGAAATAGAATTCCGGGGAGTAGGAAGAGTAACCTCAACTTGATCACCAAGTTCCTCAATGTGAATTCCTGACCGATGAGTTAGATTTTTAATATCCATACATTCAACCTCAACAAAATAAGAGTGACACAATATTAAAATATGGATCAATATAAAATATCTTCATTTCATATATATATTAATAGTCCATATATGGATTTTTCTGCATGATGAGCAATAAAAATCCAAAATGCACTATCATGTGTGCAAAACCAAAAAAAGAAGGCATGCACCCCACATTTTCATCAGTACCTACCTATTTGTGCAGATGAAATCAATGTTCCAATTTTAAACATTACTAGTTGAGGCCTTAGAAGTAGTTGTTGCAAATGAGGAAGACTCATCAGCTGTCGGAGATGGAGATGGCTGTCTAGTTGGTTTGGTAGCAGGTTGCACATGTACAGTTGCAATAGTCATGTGAGTCAACATCTCAAATAATTTTTCTTCTTGTTCTTCAAGCAATTTGATTTTCTCCTTCTGTTGATCAAATAGTATGAGTTGCTCCTCTAAATCCTTAATCCTATTTTGTTGTTGTTCAACTATGCCCCTTAACTTTGTTACATTTGATGTATCATGCTGCTTAGTCACACAGAAGGCAAAATTCTTGTTGAAGCTGGAAGCTTTACCAAGCACTTCCTCACAGATTTCAGCTTCAGTTCTTTCACTTTCCCCAGTCTGGGTCTCATCTAGCATCTCAATCATTTTCTCCTACCATCAATTCAATGCATAATGAATAAGTTGAACTAGTAATAGAATAACATGCATAATATAGAGTCTCATGATGTTTGTAGCATTACTAGCATATAACAGAATTTATGGCACAAAAAACAAACTATTATTTACGTGTTGACTTTTTCAATTACAGCACACCAAAAGAAAGGCTATGATATATGCAATATTTGAGTAGAAAAGGGAATCTAGCAAATTAAAATGTAAAGCAGGGTAGGCAAGCAATATAAGTAACAAGAATCCAAATGTACAGGGGAGGCAAGCAATAGGAAAAGGCAAAAAGGAAAGAAAACTAACACCTTAATCTAGCACATCCAATAAATTCAAAGCATAAATTGGAAAACCATATTTAATGGAGATGAAGTACCAAGAAAATAAACTCCTTTAAATACCAGTTTTGAACCCCATGATTGAGTGCTACTCCAAATGTTCTGATATTTTGCACAACTAAATACTTCAATGAAATATAGACGTAAGATCATGCAAGCACTAGGAAGGGAATGTTCCTTCTCTTTCAAAGGTAAGCCATCAACCCTATCAATGACCTAATAAGCCTAGCTCAAGCTTAGCCTCCTCTTTCTCAGGTGGATAACAAAGATAAGTATAAGAAGTACTAAAGGCAGACAAATCTAGTACATGAGACGTTAAAAGGGAAACTAATTCAATTAAGTTCACAAATCAGGGAAACTATGTCAAATCATTTGTTTAAAGTTGTTTATAAAGCAATCATCAGCCTAACATCAACTATCCATGTCAGCCACATTTACCAATCTGCATATATTAACTGTAGCTAAATTGGTTTTCTAATAACCAACAAATCAGCTGATCCATCTTTCTAATATCTACAAATTTAACATATAGCAAAAGCAACCATACTTTGATAATTCAAAGTTTATGAACTTACATATAGATCTCTGGCTTGTTCATTAACCCACCTTTTCTCGACACTCCAACGAGTGTCATGAAATAATTGTACAGGACCAACAGATTCCCCAAGTTGCTTAGCCTTAACAGTTTAGGGTGTTATTGACCATAAAATGAAATAAAATTGGGAAATAAAAGTTGCATATTTGTATAAGGTAATAATTTTTAATACCTTTTCCTTTTTGTGCTGAATAAAGTTCTTGGAACCACTACAGTGGTTACACCGCAACTTCGACCGATTCTTCGAATAAGTTTGTGGCGGTGCCTAACATCAGAAAACCGATATTATTATACAATACATAAGAACATAAGAATTGATGCTGAGTTTACCTGAAACTTTTCACTAGAAAAAAGGTCACAGAGATATATCCAATCATCTAGATCTTCAATTTCTTCAGGCCTATTCTGTAATGCTTCCTCCTTAGTAGCATATGCTTGCAATTTTTTGTGCAAGGCACTCCTAAACCCGTTGAATCTCTTAGACATTGCGTATTTCATCCATTTCAATACATGGGGCTCATTGACATTGATGTCAAACTTGGTCCGAAGAGAGCAATAATGTACACGCATTTAAGTATCCAGGGTATTATATATCATTTTCATATGGAAGTATAAGAAAAATGTAAAAAGATATGAAGGACATTAACGTGATACGAGCAATCATTTGTCTTTCCACATTGTTGGGAACTTTAACCCAAGTAAGAACTCTAACAGGGGCATAGTTCCTCACTACAATTCCTATCTCACTGCATTTACTCTTGTAGGTACTCCATCTTCCTTGTCAAAGTCTACATGCAACTTTGTATTGGCTATTTGCATTAGTCTTTCACATTCGACTCCTCTAGATTTCCCTCTGACGTTCTTTGCCACAACATTGCCTACAAATTCAAAATAATTTATATATCTAATTAACATCTTATCACAAGAACTGTCAACATGGTTGTGAACCAAAATGTATTCTTAAAAGTTAAGCAAACGTTAGAGATAATATCAGAATTTTAAGTATATATTTCAGTTTAATTAAGTTAACCAATAGCAACCATTTTACCTGTGTTTGCAGTAGTTTGAGGAGCCAGCTTAGAACTCGATTCATTCCAACATCATTTGTACATCTAGCTACGGTCATTCTTCTACCAGGAGCCATCTTCGAAATTTGTAAACATCAACAGAAGAGACAAAAAGGCAGGTGAGATTTAAGTCACTTTATACATACCATCTGAGTAAATTAGATTAGTAAACACATTAAATCATACATATAATTAGTAAAGAGTACATATAAGCATACAAAATAGAAATTTAGTATCACAAATATGTTATATCACAAAGACAGTACTTAACCCAATTAAACCACATTCATCCATACGAAAGAACAAGACAAATAGACACCAACAAAGAATAAACTACAAGTGATCGTGTAAATGAATATAAACGATATGTTATACACTCTTAAAAATGAAATGATAAGTGACAAGGTATTACACATCTTATGAGGTAAAGTAGACAATGAAAGCAAAAAATGTCAACCCCCTAGTCTCTCTAACCTGCATTTCTAAGTACACAATAGAAAATATGCCTGTTTTTCTCCTAAATTCTAATTTCAATTTCTTGATCCATAGACCCTATCTTCAAGCTATATCAAAAGAGTACATAGTGCAATAAAAGTTCATCAAGAGGTCAATTCTTCACAGTAAACCATGTAGACAACAAATAAAAATTAAAAAATTAAAAACAAATATAAGCATAGAGATCCAATATTATAAGAAGTAGTGCATATTCTTGAGGAAACTCAGGCAGCATGTAGATATATTAGCACAAGAAAAAATTAATTGCAGGAAAATGTAAAAATAATGATCAAGGAGAAAAAACTTCTCAGACTCCATCCAAATAACTTCCATTCAACATCCATTTCTTTTTCCGTTCTTTTAACTCTTTATTTCCATTTTTTTTTTAACCAAATAAAGTAACATAAAACTCCAAGTCATTGACCGAAAAATAAATAAATTAAAAAGCAAATCAAATCTCCGTGACTACATGCAACACACTAACACAGTAAATGACGCAATCTGTACAATATGAATCTTCCAAATTAAGCTTGAACAACTCAAAATAACTTCAGTAATGTATACATTCAAAATTAAAACAACAAACTCAAAATCTTTACTTAACTGAAGATAACGCACACTCCACAGATTGTATGAAAATCATTCAAGAAAGAAAACCCATAATCAAACTAAACCAAAGAGAACGCATAGTCCACAAATTGTATGAAAATCATTCAGATAAAGAAAACCCATAATCATACTAAACCGAAGAGAAAGCAGTTGAAATTTTTGTAACATTAAACGAAAGATACACAAGAAAATCTGTACTTACTGGAGGTTAGGGATTGATGGGTTTGAAGTTTGTGAACAGTGACTGGGTCGTATTGGATGAATGAAGGAAGCTGAGAAGGAGAATTGAAAGATGAAGCTGTGTGGAGAAGAGAAGGGGTGAGGTTCTTCAACCGGGAAATTGGGGAATTAGGGATTGGGAAAAGGCATGGTTTATACAGGTTAGGGTTTTTTGGTAAATAACTTTTAAAAGTGGGGCTTTTATTTAGTTGATTAATTTTTAAATATAATTATATTTGGCAAACAAGTGAATTTGGAACTAAATATTTAGTTGGAAAAAAATTAGCATTAGTTGTCTATGTTTTAGGTTTGGCGGGAATAGGGGTGTTATCGAGCCGAGCCGAATCGAGTTTTCGGCTTAACGAGCTTAGCTCGTGAGAGGGGAAGAGTAACGAGCCGAGTCAAGCCATAAATTATATGACTCGACTCGGCTCGGTAATAGATTAGGCATATTTTGAACCGGCTCGCGAGCCATCTCCAAATAATTTTGTTTTTTTTTCAATTTTTTTTACAAAAATTCGCTAGGCAACAGTCTGAGTCGTCTGACTGCCCACCTCCATTTTCTTTTGTTTAAATTAATAATTTTTTTAATATTATTTTCTTCATTCTTCGAAGGCAGAGGGCTCTTCAAATTCTGTTGGCTTGCGTTTCTTTGTTCTCCAATGTCTGAAATTCAAATAAATGCAAATCATAATTTAACTTTGTCTGGGCAGCAGCCATCTCCAAATAAAATTGAAGAAACCCCAAACGCCAAACAAACAATTAAATCCCAATCGACCAATTAAAGTCCCCTACTGACTGATTAAAGTCCCCTACTAGCCGATTAAAGTCCGACGACAATCTGACAAAGATGATGACGAACCGACGATATCCACTTCAGATCTGACGATGATGACGACGAACCGACGATGTCCACTTCAGATTTGACGAAATGATGACGAACCGACGATATCCACTTCAGATCTGACGAAAATCCGACGAAGATGACAACGATGACGAAGATCTAACGGTTGCCAAAGGTTCGACGAAGATGAACAATATCTGACGAAGATCCGGCGAAGCTGACGAAGAAGAACAAGATCTGGCCGAAAATCAACACTTTGGGAGGAGTTTGATTCAAATTTTACGGCAAGGGTTCACTACTACGGATTTTTCGCGATTTGGGGATTTTAATAAGAGGGTCTATTTTGTTATTTTTTAAAACTTGTTTGCATTATTTTCAATTAAATCCCAATGGTTTAGAAATTCTCAAAAAAACCCCCACTTTTTTGAACCAGGAGCGGCTCGCGAGCTTGAGGAGCCGAGCCTTGTATGGCTCGAACTCAGCTCATTTTGTCTCATGAGCCGAGTCGAGCTGGCTCGTAATCAGACGAACCGAGCCATTAACGAGCCGGACTCGAGCCGAGCCGAGCTGAGCCGGCTCACGAGTGGCTCAGTTCGTTAACCAGCCCAAGGCAGGAACAAATAATTTGGGGGGAACAAGAAATTTTCAAGTTTAATTGGTGACTAAACCAAATTTAGTTGCTGTATATGATTTTTTGCAACTATTTTTAATATGAACAAAAAAATTTGTTACTAAAAATACATTGGGCCCCTTGTAATTATTGTTCAAAAATGGGATATTTCGGTAATTTGTTATTCTGTAACTAATCATATAGTTACTAATAAAATCCTAATTATTTGGTACTAATTTAGCTACTAAGGGCTAGTTGCAAAAAAATGTTTTCTATAACCAATAATGTAGATGCAAAATCTAAAATTTTAGATGTAAATTGTGAATTTATATTGGGAAAAGATCACCTGCTAAAAATGGCAACGAAATTCATTAGTCACTAAGGTAGATTGTTTTATAACTAGCAAAACAGTCATAGAAAATTTAGTTTAGACACCAAATGTGGGAACATTTGGACCCCAAAATTTTATTCCTCTTTGGCCGACCAATAGCAATTCAGTTGGTAAATATAGGCTTTCTATAACTAATTTTGGCCAATTGCTAAAAAATTGTTGCAGAATGTAGTTTTTCTTGTAGTGTTAAATTTGAAGAGAAAAATTGAAGAAACAAACGAGACTAGAGCAAGGAGTTGAGAGAAAAAAATAGAGGCGGCGCAAAGGGTTTTGTTGCGTTGTAACTACAATATGCAATATAGCAAGTGCACTAGTTGTAAAAAGTAATAAAGTGATAAGAAAAAGTATCGTTCCCATGAGGATTGGTTGTTAATCACTAATTTTCCTAATTGTTATCAAGTTGGAGAAATCGAAAAGTGTTTGGATTGACGGGAGGAATTTAAACTAAAATGAAAACAAAATTTACCAAGTATTTAAAGGGCTAATTAATGAAAGCAAGATTAAAGTAAGAGTAATATCAAGTAAAGCAAACAGTTAGGGTTTTGACTTCATTAGGATTCTATGAATTAATCTACGAATAATGCTACTTCCACACTCACATGCACGGATTGTAAATTGAATTGCCTAATGTGTAAAACATACCTAGGCTATGAATTCCTTCTTTTCCCTATTAAGCTTCCACACCCAACAATTTGAAGATTAATAGATCCAAGTTCATTAAGCTAATGGAATCCTAGATTGATTTCATTTATTCTCAAACCTATCTCTAGCATTCAGTATAACAATGGTGATTTCCCTAAGAAGCTCATATATGATTCATTTCTCAATCTCATCATGTTCAACAATACTTTCAAGAAAAACAAGAGAAATCACAAAATTCATGCAATAGAATGTAGAAACAACACTAATTCATTGATTAAACATAAAAATCCCAAATTACATCAAACCCCTAACCTAAGATGAGTTAGTTCATACTGAAATTAACACAAATCGAAGTAAAAATAGTGAGCAATGTATTCAACATATTGAAACTAAGAAAAGAGAACAAAGATCTTCCCTCTATGACGAATCCACAAGGTTCAATCTCAATCTTCTCTGCTTCTTTCCCAAAATGTTAAACTTACTCTAAAAGTGACCAACCTCCTAAAATGGCTTAGTTTTTCTTATATAGTCGGTCCAAAACCTAAAACCTTTCCTAAAATAAAACTGTGTGTTTTAATTAAAAATTGAAAATAGCAAACTTCGCCGCTGCGAAAATATTCTTTGCCGCGGCTACGAGTTAAGTTGAAATCTCATGCCGAGCATCTATCGCTGCAGTAAAAAAAGAACTTCGCTGCGACGAACCTTCCTGAACAATTCTGAATTTATGGAATTGCCCTCCACTTGCTTTCTTGCTTGAATCTTCAATCTTGGATGTTCTCTAATGGAAACAAGCTTCATAGTGCTTCAAATCCGCTTCAGAACTTCCCCAAATTCTGAGATTCGCTTGCTTCTGGGTCCAAAAACTTGATTCTGCTCATTATTTGCTTGAAGTGCAAGTTTTGGCTTGAAACATAAAATATGTGAAATTAAGTTGCAATTCAGACACAAACAAAATAAGAAGTATCCAAAATCCGGCCAAAAAGCCTAAATAAAACAGTGTAATCCTCAGATTATCAAATCCTCCCAAACTAAAAACATGCTCGTCCTCGAGTATCAGGTACAAAACACGACTCCAAGAAAAACAACTAACAAACAAAAGCAAAATAAAAAAAATTGAAAATGAAATGAGAAAACTTAAAATAAAAAATCACACAAAGAACTGCCTAGAATTTATATAAGTCTAAAAAATTGTTGAAACATTATTACTGGAAAATGCTTAACACTCCGAGAAGTTATAAGTTGCATTGACTATCTTTCTCTATTGGTCCCCTGAGTAGGTACTCTCCATTTCAGTCCACATTCCAACTTCCCAGATTATTTTATGCAGAAATGCAGAGTTTATCAAATAGTGGCAGACTCCATAAGCCTAAGTACCGAACTACTCTCCACTAATAAGGATTAGACATCACTAAAGATCAAAAGGTCTTTACAGGCTTGTAACGTTAGGCACGGTTAATGGGCTCCAAAGAAAAGGAAAAGATGGACAAAGCAAGAGAAGTCGGTTTCCTTTAAGCAAACACTAAGAACTACATCACTTCCCCATTTCTTTCTCAACCACTACTTAAGGCGTCAACCAATTTGTAAAGCTCAAACATGTGGCATTCTTATTTTTTATTCTAAAATGCACTCACAAATTATATAAATATGATTATATAAGTATATTATAAATATCTATATATAATATTATTATATTATATATATTTAGAAACAACAATAATCTATTGAGGTAAATTACCCTTTACTTCTTCTTGCCCTTCTCATGGCCCCCAAACTATTCTTTTAGTTCATTAGCAATTCACACAACTCTCCAAGCTCTTTGTGTTTGCATTAGGTTCAGAATCTCTTAAGGGTTTGAAACGTGTTTAGGGGTGAAGGTTTGGGCATTATTGGTTGCACAAAAAAAATAGGGCAATGATGATTTCATAAGGCTCAAATGGGTGACTGATAATCCGTAAATATACAGTTTTATATGATCTCTTTGTCGGATTTCAATTACTTTCTAGTGGCATTCTACCTGTATTGGTGCGTATCTCTACTTTTGTGTTTCAGGTTAAAATGGACTCTTTTAGCAAATAAAGGCAAAACTTGGCAGTTTTGACTCAGAATTGAAGGATTCCAGAAGATAAGAGAGTTCCGGAGAGGACAATGCACGATGAAGCTTGTTTCCAAGGTGAAGAGTGCGAAAATCGAAGAATCGAACGAAGAGGCAAAGCAGAGTGGCAGTCTGTAAATTTCAGAACTTTTGAAGGAGCTTCGCCCCGGCGAGAAAATGTCTTCGCCGCGGCGAAGTAGGCAGAATCGATTTTTGGTTTTCATTCTTCGCCGCGGCGAAAGTCAAAAATTAAAGTTTTGTAAACGCACAGTTTCGTGTGTGTTGTGTTTGAACTGGGTTTTTAGGAAGGTATAAAGAAAAAACATTAACTTTTTAGAAGGGAGATCTCTGGGCAGTAAGGTTAGCCGTCTTTTACAATTTTAGAGAGAAAAGCTTGTATTTTTCGGATTGTTAAGGGAAGATTCAGATTGCAACAGAGAGAGATCTTTTGGGGAGATTTATTATTTTATCTCAGTTTCATATGTTTATTCTGTTTACTTTTGATTTCTGTTTTTATCTGTTAAGTTAGCTATGAACTAATCTTTATGGGTTAGGGTTTTGATTGTAGTTTGGATTTGGATGGTTGAGTATGTGATTGTGCTAGTTCCATGTGAATAAGCGCGTGGTTGTGTATTACTTGAAATTAATTGTTGTATGTGATGAAACTGATGAGATTGAGAAATAATTCATGTTAAGCTTCATGGGTAATAACCATTATAGTATGGATGCTAGAGATAGATTCAAGAATTAATGAAATCAATTTAGGATTCTTGTGCTCATGATTTAGAATTATTAACCTTCAAATGTTGGGTGCGGAATGTTAATAATGATGAATAGGAAAACATAGCCCGAGAGGGTAGTTATCATAGTAGTGAATCCGATTTACAACCATGCATGTGAATGGAAAATAGTGTAACTTTTAGGTATAACCCATAAATAATCCAACGAAGTCAAAAACCTACCCGTTTTACTTAAATTGAATCTTTGTTTCCAATTGTTTTCCCTTTTAAGGGATTAATTACTTGTTAGATTTTATTTTGTTTTCTTTCAATTACAAATTGCTCCCACAAATCCAAGATTTTCGGGTGCTTCAACTTGTTAACACCATAGGAACTTAGTGCTTTGCTACCAGTCCTCGTGGGAACGATATCCTACCCATCACTCTATTACTTGAGCGACTAGTGCACTTGCTAGTTTTGCATGTTGTCGTAAACACGCATCATCTAACTTCCGTGACCAATCCTTCTTGGATGCATTAACTGTCTTCTCTAAAATTCTTTTCAACTCTCAGTTTGACAGTTCCAATTGCTCGTTGGTCTGAGGATGGTATGGTGTGGCCACTTTATGTTTCACTCCATATTTGCCCAACAGCGCATCAAATTGCCTATTGCAAAAATGAGACCCTCCATCACTGATGATTGCCCGTGGTACTCCAAATCTTGAGAAAATGTTCTTCCTCACAAAGTTAACCACCACTTTGGCATCATTGGATGGCAATGCAACTGCTTCCACCCATTTTGAAACATAATCCACCGCCACTAAAATGTACATATTCCCATAAGAATTTGGGAAATGACCCATGAAGTCAATTTCCCACACATCAAACAATTCAACAACCAGAATGTTATTCAACGGCACCTCATCTCTCCTTGAAATATTTCCACTCTGTTGACATTGATCACATTCCTGAACTACCCAGAAGGCATCCTTGAATAGGGTTCGCCAATAAAATTCAGATTGAAAGACCTTGGCTGCTATCCTAGTTCCTCCAAAATAACCACCCACTTCCCTCTCATGGCAATGCTATAGAATACTCTCAATCTCCTCCTCTGGGACACACCTACGTATCATCTGATCAGTATAGTGTCTATACAGAAATGGTTCTTCCCAGAAATAATACTTCAAGTTAGAGAAAAACTTCCTCTTCTGCTAGAAGGTCATGCCATTTGGAAGCACTCTCGATGACAAGTAGTTTGCAATATCTGCATACCAAGGCGCTTCTTCAACTCTCATCAATTTCTCTTCTGGGAAGGTTTCCTTGATTTGGGTTTCCTCTTCACTTCCCTGGGTTGGTCATTCAATCCTTGACAAATGATCTGCCACCACATTTTCTGACCCCTTTTTATCACGGATCTCCAACTCAAACTCTTGTAGTAATAGGATCCATCTTATCAGCCGAGGTTTTGCTTCTTGCTTTGCCAATGGATGCTTGAGTGCCGAATGATCCATGTAGACTATCACCTTAGCACCTAGCAAATAAGAACGAAATTTATCAAATGCAAAAACCACGGCTAATAACTTTTTTTCAGTAGTGGTGTAATTCAACTGTGCATCAGTAAATGTCTTGCTAGTATACTGAATTATATGCAAAACTTTGTTCTTTCTTTGTCCTAAAACTACTCCTAGTGCAAAATCACTAGCATCACATATCAATTCAAATGGTAGCCCCTAATCAGGAATTGCAATAATAGGTGTAGACACTAACAATTTCTTAAGAGTTTGAAAAGCATGCATGCATTCATCATCAAAATCAAAAGGATTATCCTTAATCAGTAAATTGCAAACGGGTTTAGAGATTTTAGAGAAATCCTTGATAAACCATCTATAGAACCCTGCATGCCCCAAGAAACTCTGAACTGCCTTAACGTTTGCAGATGGTGGCAGTTGATAATTCGAGAATTATACTGTTTTTATTAGGCTTTTTGGTCAGATTATAGATACTTCTTAGTTCATTTTCGCCTGAATTGCTACTTAATTCTTTACCTTTTGTGTTTCAGGCCAAAATAGACATTTTGAGCAAATAGTGAGCGAATTGGAGTTTTTGGACCTAGAAGTAAGCGGATCTCAAAAGTTAGGAGAGTTTTGAAGCAGAGTGAAGCACTATGAAGCTTGTTCCTATGGGAGAGCATTGAAGATCGAAGAGTCAAGCAAAGAAGCAAGCAGAGGGCAATTCTGTAATTTCAGAATTCTTCATAAAGGTTCACCACAGTGAAAATTGTTAAGCACAAGATTCTATTTTACCTCGTCACCGCGATGAAACTCTTCCTTCGCTGCGGCGAAGTCTGCAAATTTTAGTTTCTCCAAAACGCAAAGTTTTATTTTAGGAAAGTTTTAGGTCTTTGGGTGAGGTATAAAAGAAAAACTTTACCATTTTCGTAAGGGTCATTTTTTAGATTGAAGTTCGTTTAGAGTAGCTTGTTTTTGTTTTCCTTAGGAGAGATTTGACGATTTTTGGTTGAGAAGTGAGAAGAATTGGGATTGAATCTGGTAGAGTCTTCAACTAGGGGAGATCTCCTTTCTTTTCTCTCATTTCAATATGTTGATTATTGGATTATTCGTTTTTCTTGCTTGTTGTGTTGATTTAGCCATGAACTAACCAATTTTGGATTAGGGTTTTGATGTAATTCGGATCTCCATGGATTAATAAATTGATTGTTGTTATTTTCATTTACTATTGCACAGATTGTGTGGTTATTCTAATTTGTATTGCTTGTATTTGTTGAACATGGTGAGATTGAGAAATGAATCATGTTAAGCTTCTTGAATAATCACCATGTAGTATTGAATGCTAGAGATAGATTTAAGAATCAATGAAATCAATCTAGGATTCCTTGTGCTTAATGAACTTGGACTTATTAATCTTCAATTTGTTGGGTGTGAAAGTTTAATAGGAAAAAGTAGGAAAACATAGCCTGAGAAGGTATGTTTTATAACTTAGAGAATTCAATTTACAATCAGTGCATGTGAATGTGGAAATAGCATAATCCATAGGCTTAATCCATAGAGTCCGAATGAAGTCAAAACCCTACCCGTTTGTTTAAATTGATATTACCCTTGTTTTTAATTCTTGCTTTCATAATTTAGTTTTTAACACTTAGCATATTTTGTTTTAGTTTTAGTTTAATTCTCTCCCGTTAATCCAAACAAATTCGATTGCTCCAACTTGAAAAACACTTAGGAAAATTAGTGCTTAGTAACCAATCCTCATGGGAACGATACTCACTCATCAATTTATTACTTTATCCGACTAGTGCACTTGCTATTTTTGCATGTTGTAGTAACAATGCATCAAGTTTTTAGCGCCGTTGCCAGGGATTGAGTTTTGTGTTAACATTAAAATTTTCTTGTGTTAGCTAGATTGGAGCTTTATTTTCGCTTAATTGTTGTTTGTTTAATTTTTGTTATTCTTTTCGGTTGGTTTGTGATCTTACTCTTTCTATTTTTCCGTGTAGTTTATGCGAAGAGCAAGAAGTCAGCCAGTGGTTCCTGTTGATACAAAGATTGAAAGAAGCACTAGAAGACTTAATAGAGAAAGAAGAGAAAGAAAGGCTACAGTCAAACCAAAGGTTATAGTTGTTGAGATGGCAGAAAATATAACACTAAGGGAGTTTTCAGTTCCTTTAGTTAATGGCAGTGGGTCAAGTATTACTAGACCAACAGTACAAGCCAACAACTTTGAGATAAAGCCGACAATCATCCATATGATCCAGCAGTTGGTACAGTTCAGGGAAGATTTGAAGGAGGATCCAAATTTACACATTGCCAATTTTTTGGAGATTTGATATACTTTCAAGTCAAATAGAGTGTTAGATGACGCCATCAGATTGAGACTATTCCCATTTTCATTGAAGGATAAAATAAGGGAAGGTTAATGGCATTACCATCAGGAACGATCACAACATGGAATGATTTAGCAAAGAATTTCCTGATCAAATTCTTTCCTCTAGCAAAATCGGCAAAGCTGAGAAATGATATCACATCGTTTCTACAGGAAGAGTCAGAATCATTGTATGAGGCTTGAGAGAGATACAAAGAATTACTGAGGAGGTGTCCACATCATGGGTTGCCAGTTTGGATGCAAGTCCAAACATTTTATAACAGATTGATGGTGAATGTGCAAACTATGGTAGATGCAGCATCAGGGGGAGCACTACAAAATAAGACTCCGGAAGAAGCTCATGAGTTGCTTGAAGTTCTGGCAAGCAACAATTATCAAAGACCTAATGAGAGGGTGCAACCAAAGAAATCTATGGGTCTTCATGAAGTTGATGCATATACAACCATTTCAGCCTAACTGACAACACTTTAGAAGCAGTTGGGAAGTATGTAGGTAAATTCCATTCAAGCACCTCAACTAACTTGTGAATTTTGTGCAGGTAATCATGTGAGCAGCAAATGTCAAGTGGGGAACACGTTTGCTTCAGCATCATCATCGGAGCAGGTTAACTACTTGGTAGGAAATCAAAGGCAACCGAACAATCCGTACTCCAACACATATAATCTTGGTTGGAGGAATCATCCGAACCTGTCTTGGGGCAATCAGAATCAACAAAATTAGCAGAACAATCAATGGAACCAAAGAGCATTGCTAAACAACCAAACAAGGGTGAACAATCAATTAGGAGAGCAAAGAGTGACAAAATTGGAGGACATGTTTGGAAAGTTTATGCAAGAGACCACAGGATTTATGAATGAGACGAGAACGAATTTCAGAAATCAAGGGGCATCCATTCGGAACTTGGAGGTACAAGTGGGTCAATTGGCTGATAAGTTAAATGAAAGACCACAGGGCTCACTACCGGGCAACACAGTGACTAACCCACGTGAACAAGCAAATGCAATAACTCTGAGAAGTAGGACAGTGTTGGAAGATGTGGAAAAATCAAGGGAAAAAGAAAGTCCATCAAATGGAAAGAAAAAGGAAGACTTTGATGAGGAGGTTGATGAAAAGATAGTTGCTGAAGAGAAACCATCTAGTTCTAGGGAAGAAGAATAAAAATGGGAAGTGAGGCAAAGACAAAGAAAAGAGAAATTGCCATTTCCCGAGATACCACCAGAATTGGCACATCACACTCCTACCGTGTCCTTTCCTCAGAGACTTAAGAAAAAGAATCAGGATAAGCAGTTTTCCAAATTCATTGAAATATTTAGAAAATTACATATTAACATTTCTTTTGCAGATGCATTGCAACAGATGCCAAGCTACGCGAAATTTCTAAAGGAGATTTTATCAAACAAAAGGAAGTTAGATGATAAGGAAACAGTGATGCTCACGGAGGAGTGCAGCGCAATTCTCTAGAAGAAGCTACCCCCGAAACTTAAAGATCCAGGGATTTTTACTATTCCTTGCATTATAAGAGACATTACCTTTGATCGAGTTTTATGTGATTTAGGTGCCAGCATCAATTTAATGCTTTTTTCTGTTTTCAGGAGATTAGGAATTGGTGAAGTGAAGCCAACGACCACGTCATTGCAACTTGTAGATAGATCCATCAAACATCCAAGGGGTATAGTCGAAGATGTGTTGGTGAAGGTGGACAAGATTATCTTTCCGGTGGATTTTGTTGTATTGGATATGGAGAGGATAAGGAAATGCCTCTTATTTTAGGCCGACCATTTCTGGCCATAGGAAAAGCCCTCATTGATGTGCAAGAAGGAAAGTTATTGTTGAGGGTTCAAGATGAAACATTAACGTTCAATATGTTTGAGGCTATAAAGTTCCAATCCGAGTCGGATTCGTGCTTTAGTGTTGATGTGCTGGATAAACTAGCAGCGGAGGTCATTAAAGAGAACACTCCACAACTACCTCTAGAAGCGTGTATTGCCCAATCAAGAACAATAGAGGTAGATGAACCGGCAAGGAACGAATGTGCTAGATTGTTGGAAGCACTTCAGCCGATTGATGAGAGCCAAGATCTAGAATTTGAGGAATTTGATTTTGAAAAAGAGAAGGAAAAGGAAAGAAAGGAAGAACCTCCAAAGCTTGAGCTGAAACCTTTACCTTCCCACCTCAAATATGTGTATCTTGGGGACTTAGAAACCTTCCCAGTAATTATCAGTTCAAGGTTGAGCAAATTGGAAGAAGAGCGATTAATTCGGGTGTTGAGGGAACACAGATCGGCAATTGGATGGACTATTTTTGATATTAGAGGTATCTCTCCATCTTTTTGCATGCATAAAATACTCATGGAGGATGATATCAAGCCTAGAGTTCAACCACAACGAAGATTGAATCCTTCGATGAAGGAAGTGGTGAGAAAGGAGGTGGTGAAACTTCTAGATGCGGGAATAATTTATCCCATTTCTGATAGTCCATAGGTGAGTCCGGTGCAAGTGGTTCCAAAGAAGGAAAGTATCACAGTGATAAATAATGAGAGCAATGAATTAATACCAACTAGGATGGTCACGGGCTGGAGAGTGTGCATTGACTACCAAAAATTAAATGAAACGACAAGGAAGGATCATTTTCCACTTCCTTTCATTGATTAGATGTTGGAGAGATTGGCAAGGCATGCTTATTACTGTTTCCTGGATGGTTATTCAGGATACAATCAGATTGCCATCGCTCCTAAGGATCAAGAGAAGACGACCTTCACTTGTCCCTATGACACCTTTACTTACCGAAGGATGCCCTTTGGGTTGTGTAATACACCAGCCACATTTCAGAGATGCATGATGTAGATCTTTGGAGATATGGTGGAGTGGTTTATAGAAGTCTTCATGGATGATTTCTCTGTTTTTGGTTCGTCCTTTGATAATTGCTTATCTAATCTCTCTTTTGTTTTGCAGCAATGTCAGGAGACGAACTTGGTGCTCAACTGGGAGAAGTGCCACTTCATGGTCCAAGAAGGAATAGTGCTTGGTCATAGAATTTCAAGGGACGGAATAGAAGTGGATCAAGCAAAGACGAACGTGATTGAGAAGCTACCACCACCCTCAAATGTTAAAGCAGTTCGAAGTTTCTTGGGACATGAAGGGTTTTATAGACGATTCATCAAGGATTTTTCTAAGATCTCTAAACCCCTTTGCAATTTATTGATTAAAGATGTTGCTTTTGATTTTAATGATGAATGCATGCATGCCTTTCAAACTCTAAAAAAAATTATTAGTGTCTGCACCTACTATTGCAGTTCCCGATTGGGAACTACCATTTGAATTGATGTGTGATGCTAGTGATTTTGCACTAGGACTAGTGTTAGGACAGAGGAAAAACAGAGTGTTGCATGTAATTCAGTATGCTAGCAAAACACTCACTGATGCACAGTTGAATTACACCACCACTAAAAAAGAATTGTTGGCTATGGTTTTTGCATTTGATAAATTTCGTTCATATTTTCTAGGTGCCAAGGTGATAGTCTACACGGACCATTCAGCACTCAAGCACCTATTGGCAAAGCAAGAAGCGAAACCTTGGCTGATAAGATGGATCCTATTGCTACAAGAGTTTGAGTTGGAGATATGAGATAAGAAAGGGTCGAAAAATGTGGTGGCGGACCATTTGTCAAGGATTGAATGACCAATTCAGAGAAATGAAGAAGAAACCCAAATCAGAGAAACTTTCTCGGATGAGAAATTGATGAGAGTGGAGGAAGCACTATGGTATGCAGATTTGCAAACTACTTGTCAATGAGAGTGCTCCCCATCGGCATGACCTTCCAACAAAAGAGGAAGTTTTTCTCAAATTTGAAGTACTACTTTTGGGAAAAGCCATTTCTTTATAGACACTGTGCTGATCAGATGATACGTAGGTGTGTTTTGGAAGAGGAAATGGAGAATATCCTATGGCATTGTCACGAAAGGGAAGTGGGTGGCCATTTTGGAGAAGCTAAGACAACAGCCAAGGTTCTTCAATCTGGGTTTTACTGGCCAACCCTTTTCAAGGATTCCTTCTGGATGGTTCAGGAATGCGACCAATGTCAACGAAATGAGAATATTTCAAAGCGAGATGAGATGCCACTGAACAATATCCTAGTTGTTGAGCTATTCTATGTATAGGGAATTGACTTCATGGGTCCTTTTCTAAATTCTTATGGGAATATGTATATTTTGGTAGCAGTGGACTACGTATCAAAATGGGTGGAAGCAGTTGCATTGCCATCCACTGATGCCTGCGTGGTGGTTAATTTTGTGAGAAAGAACATTTTCTCAAGGTTTGGAGTACCACGGGTAATCATTAGTGATGGAAGATCGCATTTTTGCAACAGGCAATTGGATGCACTGTTGGGGAAATATGGGGTGAAACATAGAGTTGCGACACCCTACCATCCACAGACTAGCAGACAAGTGGAACTGTCAAACAGAGAACTAAAGGGAATCTTAGAGAAGACAGTCAATGCCTCAAGGAAGGATTGGTCACGGAAGTTGGATGATGAATTATGGGCCTACCGCACTGTGATAAGAGTGTAATTTATATATTTTTATTCCTTCCATATTATGATTTTTGTCATATTTTATGCCTAGTTGAGTTGATTAGAGTTTATTTTGTAAGTTTGGCATATTTGGATAGACTTTAGGAAATAATTGAGAAAAGATTAGGAAATTCCAGATTTTTGTTATTCTGACCAGTGCTGCGTTTTTCAGTTTTTTCATGGAGTCAGAGTTCTCCATAGTAACGACTTCTTTCTACTATCATATTCATATAATATATTAATCAAAACACAAGTATACTTATCAAAATAGTTGGGCCCACAAATTTTTCTTTACTTAATATATACATTCTTTACATAATACAGTATTATTTGTACAAAAAGACTCTCAAAACAGTGGACAGTGTAGTCAAGTCTCCCCGCTTACCGATGTCCATCCGACCACGTCCTCACCTATGTCCTGCAAAAACATAGAAAACAACGGGGTGAGCACAAAGATGCTCAGTAAGTAATCCTCTACTCCGCTATCCCCGTGTATCACTTTTCAATTCTTTCCTTACTCTTGTCACTTTTTCATATTCAATCTCTCTTGTTCTTTCTCTGTTTCTACTATTCTTTTCTTTCTTTCTATTCTTTCTTTCTCTCTATTCTCATAAGCCATGAGAGATATCATGCTAACATGTACGGATGAGATGCATTTGCACTAATGCAAGGCAATGCATTTTCTTTCTTTTCTTGTCTTTCTCATTCTTATTCCTATTCATTCTTATTCTTTATTATTCTATTCTTTGCTGATCGGTCTTGGTCGATGCATGGATTCGGAACCCTTGACCATGTGAGTGTACTCTCTATTGTGTATAGCTCTCATATACATGTATTGTCATTGCTATACAAATTCTTTTTCTCATTCTCATTCCGCTCTCTCACGGCAGAGACCGCTCTCTCACGGCGTTTTACATGCGGGAAATTTCTACACTCACGGGCTCCCCATCGCACAACCTATTATCTTTTCTCTTCTTTAGCACTTTTTTATTCATTTTATTCTCAGTGCTAATTCTTTCTTTCTCTTTATTCTAAGAGAATTTATTCTTTTCTTTTTCTCTATTCTTAGAATGTTTCTTTCTCATTACTCATATTTCTTTCTTTAATGATTACACATATAAACATATGCATATGGATGGCTCATGCCTAGAATCTTTCTTATATGCACTCATGAAATGCAAATATGCTATGTTGCATAAAGTAAGGTTCTCTACTTCTACTCATGCTTCTCTTAGGCATTTCATCAAACAATATATGTGCATACATAAACACTACTCTAACTATAATTCTACTTCTTTCTTAACCATCCAAAATTGGAGTTCAACACCTTAAAATAATCACACATCCTGCAAAGAAAACACACTTCAAATATTCCTCTCAAATTCTTGTAATTCTATCCATACTTCTACCAAAATTTATCAACACAATCCACCCTTCTCATGGCGGAAATTTCTCCATAAATCAACATTAAACTCATTCATAAATCCATCAACTCATTTCAAACATAAAAATCCAAGAATTAATCATATATAAATCTCTACACATCATTCAATCATGCAAATCACAACTTAGGTGGATTTACTTACCTTATTCTCAAGTAGAATCACTTAAGCTCTCTACTCTTAATGGCTTGATGCTTTCTCTTAAACCTTCAACACAAACTTAGTAAGGATCCTACTCTTACACCAATAAAATTCACATCTAGAGTAAGGATTCTTACCTTTAAGTGCTTAGGATCAACTTAAATCAACTTCTAGTCAAAAGCCCTCCAAAAATCCTTGGAAAATGGAATGAAAACTTGACAGAAATGACGGATGGAAGAGGCGGTGGAGAAGAATGAATGAAAGGGTTTCTAAAGCTAAACCCTTAATATCTCATATTTTCTCCACTCTTTCCCATTTTACGCTTACTTTTTCTTGGGAATTCCACCTTTGCCCTTTAATTCTTTGCAAATGCACCCCCCCATTTAAACTATTCTCCAGAAAATTTCCTTACAATTCACTCCCCACTTTTCATGCTAATTAGGGGTAGAATGGTCATTTTGCCCCTATGGAAAAATATCTAAAAACTTCATTAACCTTTTCAATTGGACCGTCGCCCCAGCAAAGAATTACAAAACTGACACTGCAATTACAAAGCCAGCATCGCCATAGCGAAGATTATTCTTCGCCCCGGCGAAGACTGAAATTCAAACATTCACCAAGTCTCAACCAAAATCAGGGCAAACACTTAACCAAACCAACTCATCCATCCAACTAAGGGTCAACCAACTCAAAATAACACCATGCAAGCTCAAATGAGAACAATTCAATAAACATTCAAGCAATACAACACAATTTAACTACGTACCTCAAGTGGGGCATTACATCCATTGCAAAAGGTTTCTTAAGGAAAAGTAAATTAGACGAATCAAGCTTTCCAGGAAGGTATTATGGACGAGAATCCGAGTTTGTTTGGGCCCTCATTAGTTGTTGCAAAACAGGACCTGGAATCCTAGTCGCGGAAGGATTTCCTGGTTGAGTATCGAGTCTTTGAATAGGCCTAACTGGAGCTTCAGATATCAAAAACAGGTAATTCAAAAGCCCAAATTCATCTACACATCCAGGACTACAACTTTTATGAAGTGATGAAGCCCAGAAGAGTTCTTTTACATTGTGAGAATCCTGGTGCCAGCTGGATTACGAATTATGTTTTCCATATCTGATAAGATTTTGACAATTTTGGAAGTCTATCTTTTAGCAAAGATCTAGGAAAGTAATTTCCATGATTCTTGGGGTAGAATTAAGGAAAACACATGTTATTTATTAATGAGTTGTTAGGTTAAAAAGGGGGAAGAGGACAGTAGTAGAGTTTAGTTTTTTTTCGGTTTTCTTTTACTTTCTACATCAAGATGTGAGGCTGATCTTTCTTCTTTAGTTCAAGAGGATTTTGAAGCCTGAATTCATGTCATTGGTGTAACTTAACTTCAGTAACATTGTTCTCAATCTCGTTTTTATTGGAATTGTTTATGTTATTCTGTTTTAATTGTTTATAATTTTCTGTTTGAGTGATTTAGTAATAGCCTGCTGAATTGTTTAATCGGAATTTTATCTGTTAGAATTAGGAATTGTGATACGTAATTGTCCTATTTCTATTCAATGAGTAACACATGGTGATAGATGATTATGGACAAGTTTTTAGTCTGTCACCTTGAATAACATAACCTAAGTTAAATAATCCGAACTTCCGTGATTGTTGCTTGGATTGATCTATTTTCCTAATTCTTAAGGCTGCCATTGAATTAAACTTAGAGAGCTTATTCTAGGTTGTTCAAGGGTTAGGATCTAATTGAAGAGCTTATTTCAGTAGTGACAATTAAGGGAAAATTCGAGTAACAGAGCTTGTTGTTTCCTAGGGTCAGTAATTCCATAATAACGAGAAAGAATAATGTTACAGTTAGTATGTCCAATGCATGTTTAGGTGGATCTTGAACCGAGAACTGGTGTTTTTAATCTGATATTTTCTACCATTATTTGTTTTCAGTTTAGATTGCATTGATCACACCCCCTTTTGTTACTCTGTTGTCCTATTTACTGTTTAGGGTTTTATTGTATTTTTCTGTTGTTTTCATTGTGACTATTAGCATAGAATATAGGATTTAATCGAATCATTCCCTATGGGATCGACCCTTGCTCACCCTATATACAATTTAGTAGTTAGGTTAGTAAGGTTAATTAATTTGTAAGGGACCTGCATGCTCTTTTGTGTCGGTTTATGATTTGTGTTTGTGGTGAGTCTGCGTGCTCTTTTTTGCCGGTTTGTGGCTTTGTGTTTATGGTGAGCCTGCGTGCTCTTTATGCCGGTTTGTGGCTTTTTTATGGCATCTTCTTGCTTTGTGGGGAGCCTGCGTGCTCTCTTTTGCTGTTCATGACTTTGTGGGTTTTCCCACGTGTTCTTGACTGATAGTTATCAGTCATCCTCTTGGGGTATGCCCCTCGTATTTGTATATTTTTTGTATTTTATACATACTTACCTTATCCAAAAAAAAGGTTAATTAATTTGGTGCATTTGGCATGCTACCACACTGCATTTAAGACTCTGATTGGTATGTCTCCATTTAGGATGGTATATGGGAATGCATGTCATTTGCTGGTAGAACTCAAGCATAAGGCCTATTGGGCAGTCAAGCAGCTCAACAAGGATTTACGAGCTGTTAGGGAAGAAAGGATGCTGACTTTGAATGAACTCGATGAGTTCCGTCACGAAGCTTATAAGAATGCTAGGATGTACAAGGAAAAGACCAAGAAGTGGCATGACAAGCATATTAGGAGGAAGAACTTTGAAATGGGTCAAAAAGTTTTATTGTTTAATTCTAGACTTAGGCTTTTCCCTGGAAAACTTAGGTCTAGATGGTCCGGACCCTTCATATTTACAAAAGTTTACCCATACGGGTCGGTGGAGGTATCACATGAAGAAAAGGGCACATTTAAGGTCAACAGACAGAGATTGAAGCCGTACATTGATGGGGTGATGAGTTGCAAGTCATTCCCCATCTGACTTGACATCCCGACATGAGAACTTGAGAGAGTTGAGCTTTCCGACTATAAACAAGCGCTCATTGGGAGGCAACCCAAGTGTTTTCATTTGTTGTTGTTTATTTATTGTTTTGTAGTTGTGTAGTTTTCGAATAATTTTGAGATGAAGTCTAATTTGTGTGTTTTTGGGTGTTTCAGGTGAATTATCGAATCAAGGGGAAAAATAGAATTTTTCCAGTTTTCGCCGCGGCGAAATTCATTTTTTCAAGAATTGTAAGTCGGAAAGTCCCAGACTTCGCCGAGGCGATGAGCCTCTGTATTTTTCCGTCGTGGCGAAGTTTTTTCTTCACCGAGGCAATGAGCCTCTGTATTTTTTCACAACGGCATTGACTGGGTTGAAAAATTTTCATTTTTGGAATTAAGAACTTCGCCGCGGCGAAGTCTGTTTTTTTATAAATACTCACGCGACTGTTCATTTTAACGCAACAAACTTCAAACACGTTCGAGAGCAAACACTCACACCTTCAATCTTGAGCCTTTCCAGTGAATTCCCATCACTTCTCCTAACTCTTAAACTCTACCAAACACCAAATCAACTCGTTTTAGCAAGGAATTTTTGTGAAATAGTGAGAAAGATTTTGGAAACCCTTGGTTTTCAAAATTTAAGGATTTTACGATCTAGGTTGATTTTGGCTCAATTTATGGTGAATACTTCCTAGTTTTGGTAAGATTTCAAGTTCCCTAAGTTTTTAATTGCACAATTTCGAGTTTAAGGTTGTAGATCTGAAAATTTTGGTTGTTGATTGAGTTGTGGATTTTTCGTATTATTGAACTTTTATTCTGTTTGAGGAAGTGTAGATTGTGAATTTTGTGGTATTGAGGAGTTTAAGTTTTGAATTTTGGAGTGTTTTGTGAAATTTGGAAGAATCGAAGTTTGGGGGTCTAGGTGCGATTTTTGGAAGTGTGATATTATTGTAGGATTTATTGTGGTTGATAGTAGGGTGCCTAGAGTTGCATTGTGAAGTAAAATTGTAATTTGGGGAAAATGCCGCTCAAAGTGTTGTCCAAGGGGTAAGGAAAAGGAAAAAAAGTGGACAACCGATTTGTGAATGACAAGGCTCGGAAGCGATATGAAAGGGCAATCCAAAGGAAAGATAAGGATTTATTGTTGAGCGTGGATTGACCGTGAGCCAGGTTAAGGATTGGAGTCGAGGGAGACGTTGGGAATTATTTATGAGTGAACTTGCACATGCAGTCGTAGAGCCGATAGTGCTAGAGTTTTATGCCAACCACCCGGAGTGTGAATTTGGTTATGTGTTTGTGAGGGGTACTAATGTGGCATTTGCTGCAAATGTCATCAATGAGTTTTATAACCTGCCTAATATGGACCGTAATGATTATGAGGATTTTAGGAAGACACAGTTTGAGGATGATATTATTCTTCCGGTCATTACAAAACCGGATACCACTTGGGAGATTTCAAAGAAAGGCAGAAAGAGCATCAATGGAACTAATTTGACACCGGTGGCTCGATTGTGGTAGTACTTTATTTGTACGAGGATGATGCCAAAGATGTACTATCGTACGGTGACTTATGAGAAAGCATTATTGCTCTATTCTATTGCCACAGGAAAGAGAATGGATATGGGAAACATCATCCTGAACAACATTCAACATGCAGCTAAACTAGGGCAAAAGAGTTACCATTTCGCACATCTCATTACAGAGTTGTGTACTCGAGCAGGAGTTGAGGCAACTGATGATAAGCCACTTATCCATGCTGCCCCAGTTCTCGACTCAGACTATTATCACAAGCATCTTGAACGTCCAGCCAGTGAGCAACCCAACATCGGGACAAAACGACAGAGAACCACACAAGGCACTGCCATATCATCTAGTTCCACAGCCACTATGAAGGAAATGATGCAGCAGATGTTGGGTCAGATGAAACGGATGGCAAAATGTCAGGATTGGCTGGCAGAGTAGACCCAGATGATGTATGACATGCAAAATAGTTGCTTCACTAAGCTCAACGTTGATACTTCGGAATTCCAATGGGCTGACTGGGATTCAGAAGAATGGATGGGCTCTAACTCAGAAGAGGACAAATCTGAGGGAGAGGAGGAGGCCAAAGAATGAACCTGAACAGCTATTTTTGTATTTTATTTTTCCTTGTTTTAGTTGTTTTTGTATTTTCATTTCTAATAGTGAACTAATTTGCTTTTTGTTTTGGATTGTTTACATTTTTTTTTAGTTTCCTAGTAGTTGAAAAGGTGAGATTAGGATTGTAATAATTTCACATTAGTCAATGAACTTTTCTAACACAGTGGACACCACAGTTTTTCAATTGTTTTTCAGAATTTGGTGATGAAAAAGCCAAGGACCAGGTGTGCATGTTGTTGAGTGAAACTTCAACTTCACAGATTAATCAGGGAACTATCTCGTACCTTTGTAGATTTCTGTTTTTCTATTTTTAAATTGTGCATAATGTGACATTGGGGACAATGTCATCTTTAGTTTGGGGGTAGGAAAAATTTGAAAATTTTTTATTTGTGTTTATTTTATTTTCATGTTTTGTTGTGTATGCCAATGATGAATTGTATAAATCTATGATGAGAATAGGGTTGTTGGGAGTTTCTCCAAACGCAAAGTTTTTTAGGAAAGTTTTAGGTCTTGGGTGAGTATAAAAGAAACTTTACCCTTTTCGTAAGGGTCATTTTTAGATTGAAGTTGTTTAGAGTAGCTTGTTTTTGTTTCCTTAGGAGAGATTTGACGATTTTGTTGAGAAGTGAGAAGAATTGGGATTGAATTGGTAGAGTCTTCAACTAGGGAGATATCCTTTCTTTTCTATCATTTCAATAGTTGATTTTGGATTATTCGTTTTTCTTGCTTGTTGTGTTGATTAGCCATGAACTAACCATTTTGGTTAGGGTTTTGATGTTAATTCGGATCTCATGGATTAATAATTGATGTTGTTATTTTCATTTCTATTGCACAGATTGTGTGGTTTATTAATTTGTATTGCTTGTATTGTTGAACATGGTGAGATTGAGAAATGAATCATGTTAAGCTTCTGAATAATCACCATGTAGTATTGAATGCTAGAGATAGATTTAAGAATCAATGAATCAATCTAGGATTCCTTGTGCTTAATGAACTTGGACTTATTAATCTTCAATTTGTTGGGTGTGAAAGTTTAATAGGAAAAAGTAGGAGAAAACATAGCTGAGAAGGTATGTTTATAACTTAGAGAATCAATATCAATCAGTGCATGTGAATGTGGAAATAGCATAATCCTAGGCTTAATCCATAGAGTCCGAATGAAGTCAAAACCCTACCTTTGTTTAATGATATTACCCTTGTTTTTAATTCTTGCTTTCATAATTTAGTTTTTAACACTTAGCATATTTTGTTTTAGTTTTAGTTTATCTCCCGTTAATCCAAACAAATTCGATTGCTCAACTTGAAAAACACTTAGGAAAATTAGTGCTTAGTAACCAATCCTCATGGAGACGTACTCACTCATCAATTTATTACTTTTCGACTAGTGCACTTGCTATTTTTGCATGTTGAGTAACAAGCATCAAGTTTTTAGCGCCGTTGCCAGGGATGAGTTTTGTGTTAACATTAAAATTTTCTTGTGTTAGCTAGATTGGAGCTTTATTTGCTAATTGTTGTTTGTTTAATTTTTGTTATTCTTTTCGGTTGGTTTGTGATCTTACTTTCTATTTTTCCGTGTAGTTTATGCGAAGAGCAGAAGTCAGCAGTGGTTCCTGTTGATACAAAGATTGAAAGAAGCACTAGAAGACTTAATAGAGAAAGAAGAGAAAGAAAGGCTACAGTCAAACCAAAGGTTATAGTTGTGAGATGGACGAAAAATATAAACACTAAGGGAGTTTCAGTTCCTTTAGTTAATGGAGTGGGTCAAGTATTACTAGACCAACAGTACAAGCCAACAACTTTGAGATAAAGCCGACAATCATCCATATGATCCAGCAGTGGTACAGTTCAGGGAAGATTTGAAGGAGGATCCAAATTTACACATTGCCAATTTTTTGGAGATTTGATACTTTCAAGTCAAATAGAGTGTTTAGATGACGCCATCAGATTGACATTCCCATTTTCATTGAAGGATAAAATAAGGAAGGTTAAAGGCATTACCATCAGGAACGATCACAACATGGAAGATTTAGCAAAGAATTTCTGATCCAAATTCTTTCCTCTAGCAAAATCGGCAAAGCTGAGAAATGATATCACATCGTTTTATCAGGAAGAGTCAGAATCATGTATGAGGCTTGAGAGAGATACAAAGAATTACTGAGGAGGTGTCCACATCATGGGTTGCCAGTTGGATGCAAGTCCAAACATTTTATAACAGATTGATGGTGAATGTGCAAACTATGGTAGATGCAGCATCAGGGGGAGCACTACAAAATAGACTCCGGAAGAAGCTCATGAGTTGCTTGAAGTTCTGGCAAGCAACAATTATCAAAGACCTAATGAGAGGGTGCAACCAAAGAAATCTTGGGTCTTCATGAAGTTGATGCATATCAACCATTTCAGCCAACTGACAACACTTTAGAAGCAGTTGGGAGTATGTAGGTAAATTCCATTCAAGCCTCACTAAATTGTGAATTTTGTGCAGGTAATCATGTGAGCAGCAAATGTCAAGTGGGGAACACGTTTGCTTCGCATCATCATCGGAGCAGGTAACTACTTGGTAGGAAATCAAAGGCAACCGAACAATCCGTACTCCAACACATATAATCTTGGTTGGAGGAATCATCGAACCTGTCTTGGGGCAATCAGAATCAACAAAATTAGCAGAACAATCAATGGAACCAAAGAGCATTGCAAACAACCAAACAAGGGTGAACAATCAATAGGAGAGCAAAGAGTGACAAAAGGAGGACATGTTTGGAAAGTTTATGCAAGAGACCACAGGATTTATGAATGAGACGGAACGAATTTCAGAAATCAAGGGGCTCCATTCGGAACTTGGAGGTACAAGTGGGTCAATTGGCTGATAAGTTAAATGAAAGACCACAGGGCTCACTACCGGGCAACACAGTGACTAACCCACGTGAACAAGCAAATGCAATAACTCTGAGAAGTAGGACAGTGTGGGAAGATGTGGAAAAATCAAGGGAAAAAGAAAATCAAATGGAAAGAAAAAGGAAGACTTTGATGAGGAGGTTGATGAAAAGATAGTTGCTGAAGAGAAACCATCTAGTTCTAGGGAAGAAGAATAAAAATGGGAAGTGAGGCAAAGACAAAGAAAGAGAAAATTGCCATTTCCCGAGATACCACCAGAATTGGCACCACACATCCTACGGTCCTTTTCCTCAGAGACTTAAGAAAAAAGAATAGGATAAGCAGTTTTCCAAATTCATTGAAATATTTAGAAAATTACATATTAACATTTCTTTTGCAGATGCATTGCAACAGATGCCAAGCTACGCGAAATTTCTAAAGGAGATTTTATCAAACAAAAGGAAGTTAGATAAGGAAACAGTGATGCTCACGGAGGAGTGCAGCGCAATTCTCTAGAAGAAGCTACCCCGAAATAAAGATCCAGGGATTTTTACTATTCCTTGCATTTAAGAGACATTACCTTTGATCGAGTTTATGTGATTTAGGTGCCAGCATCATTAATGCTTTTTTCTGTTTTCAGGAGATTAGGAATTGGTGAGTGAAGCCAACGACCACGTCATTGCAACTTGTAGATAGATCCATCAAACATCCAAGGGTATAGTCGAAGATGTGTTGGTGAGGTGGACAAGATTATCTTTCGGTGGATTTTGTTGTATTGGATATGGAGAGGATAAGAAATGCCTCTTATTAGGCCGACCATTTCTGGCCATAGGAAAAGCCTCATTGATGTGCAGAAGGAATGTATTGTTGAGGGTTCAAGATGAAACATTAACGTTCAATATGTTTGAGGCTATAAAGTTCCAATCCGAGTCGGATTCGTGCTTTAGTGTTGATGTGCTGGAAAACTAGCAGCGGAGGTCATTAAAGAGAACACTCCACAACTACCTCTAGAAGCGTGTATGCCCAATCAAGAACAATAGAGGTAGATGAACGGCAAGGAACGAATGCTAGATTGTTGGAAGCACTTCAGCCGATTGATGAGAGCCAAGATCTAGAATTTGAGGATTGATTTTGAAAAAGAGAAGGAAGGAAAGAAAGGAAGAAACTCCAAAGCTTGAGCTGAAACCTTTACCTTCCCACCTCAAATATGTGTATTTGGGGACTTAGAAACCTTCCCAGTAATTATCAGTTCAAGGTTGAGCAAATTGGAAGAAGAGCGATTAATTCGGGTGTTGAGGGAACACAGATGGCAATTGGATGGACTATTTTTGATATTAGAGGTATCTCCATCTTTTTGCATGCATAAAATACTCATGGAGGATGATATCAAGCCTAGAGTTCAACCACAACGAAGATTGAATCCTTCGATGAAGGAAGTGGTGAGAAAGGAGGTGGTGAAACTTCTAGATGCGGGAATAATTTATCCATTTCTGATAGTCCATAGGTGAGTCCGGTTGCAAGTGGTTCCAAAGAAGGAAAGTATCACAGTGATAAATATGAGAGCAATGAATTAATACCAACTAGGATGGTCACGGGCTGGAGATGTGCATTGACTACCAAAAATTATGAAACGACAAGGAAGGATCATTTTCACTCCTTTCATTGATTAGATGTTGGAGAGATTGGCAAGGCATGCTTATTACTGTTTCCTGGATGGTTATTCAGGATACAATCAGATTGCCATCGCTCCTAAGGATCAAGAGAAGACGACCTTCACTTGTCCCTATGACACCTTTACTTACCGAAGGATGCCCTTTGGGTTGTGTAATACACCAGCCACTTTCAGAGATGCATGATGTAGATCTTTGGAGATATGGTGGAGTGGTTTATAGAAGTCTTCATGGATGATTTCTCTGTTTTTGGTTCGTCCTTTGATAATTGCTTATCTAATCTCTTTTGTTTTGCAGCAATGTCAGGAGACGAACTTGGTGCTCAACTGGGAGAAGTGCCACTTCATGGTCCAGAAGGAATAGTGCTTGGTATAGAATTTCAAGGGACGGAATAGAAGTGGATCAAGCAAAGACGAACGTGATTGAGAAGCTACCCACACCCTCAAAGTTAAAGCAGTTCGAAGTTTCTTGGGACATGAAGGGTTTTATAGACGATTCATCAAGGATTTTCTAAGATCTCTAAACCCCTTTGCAATTTATGATTAAAGATGTTGCTTTTGATTTTAATGATGAATGCATGCATGCCTTCAAACTCTAAAAAAAATTATTAGGTCTGCACCTACTATTGCAGTTCCCGATTGGGAACTACCTTTGAATTGATGTGTGATGCTAGTGATTTTGCACTAGGACTAGTGTTAGGACAGAGGAAAAACAGAGGTGCATGTATTCAGTTGCTAGCAAAACACTCACTGATGCACAGTTGAATACACCACCACTAAAAAAGAATTGTTGGCTATGGTTTTTGCATTGATAAATTTCGTTCATATTTTCTAGGTGCCAAGGTGATAGTCTACACGGACCATTCAGCACATCAAGCACCTATTGGCAAAGCAAGAAGCAAACCTGGCTGATAAGATGGATCTATTGCTACAAGAGTTTGAGTTGGAGATATGAGATAAGAAAGGGTCGAAAAATGTGGTGGGGACCATTTGTCAAGGATTGAATGACCCATTCAGAGAAATGAAGAAGAAACCCAAATCAGAGAAACTTTTCGATGAGAAAATGATGAGAGTGGAGGAAGCACTATGGTATGCAGATTGCAAACTACTGTCAATGAGAGTGCTCCCATCGGCCTGACCTTCCAACAAAAGAGGAAGTTTTTCTCAAATTTGAAGTACTACTTTTGGGAAAAGCCATTTTTATAGACACTGTGCTGATCAGATGATACGTAGGTGTGTTTTGGAAGAGGAAATGGAGAATATCTATGGCATTGTCACGAAAGGGAAGGGGTGGCCATTTTGGAGAAGCTAAGACAACAGCCAAGGTTCTTCAATTGGGTTTTACTGGCCAACCCTTTTCAAGGATTCCTTCGGATGGTTCAGGAATGGACCAATGTCAACGAAATGAGAATATTTCAAAGCGAGATGAGATGCCACTGAACAATATCCTAGTGTGGAGCTATTCTATGTATAGGGAATTGACTTCATGGGTCCTTTTCTAAATTCTTATGGGATATGTATATTTTGGTAGCAGTGGATATAGTATCAAAATGGGTGGAAGCAGTTGCATTGCCATCCACTGATGCCTGCGTGGTGGTTAATTTTGTGAGAAAGAACATTTTCTCAAGGTTTGGAGGACCACGGGTAATCATTAGTGATGGAAGATCGCATTTTTGCAACAGGCAATTGGATGCAACGTTGGGGAAATGGGGTGAAACATAGAGTTGCGACACCTACCATCCACAGACTAGCAGACAAGTGGAACTGTCAAACAGAGAAACTAAAGGGAATCTTAGAGAAGACAGTCAATGCCTCAAGGAAGGATTGGTCACGGAAGTTGGATGATGAATTATGGGCCTACGCACTGTATAAGAGTGTAATTTATATATTTTTATTCCTTCCATATTATGATTTTTGTCATATTTGACCTAGTTGAGTGATTAGAGTTTATTTTGTAAGTTTGGCATATTTGGATAGACTTTAGGAAATAATTGAGAAAAGATTAGGAAATTCCAGATTTTTGTTATTCTGACAGTGCTGCGTTTTCAGTTTTTCATGGAGTCAGAGTTCTCCATAGTAACGATTCTTTCTTCTATCATATTCAATAATATATTAATCAAAACACAGTATACTTATCAAAATAGTTGGGCCCACAAATTTTTCTTTAATAATATATACATCTTACATAATACAGTATTATTTGTACAAAAGACTCTCAAAACAGTGGACAAGTGTAGTCAAGTCTCCCCGCTTACCGATGTCCATCCGACCACGTCTCACCTATGTCCTGCAAAAAAAATAGAAAACAACGGGGTGAGCACAAAGATGCTAGTAAGTAATCCTCTACTGTATCCCGTGTATCACTTTTCAATTCTTTCCTTACTCTTGTCACTTTTTCATATTCAATCTCTCTTGTTCTTCTCTGTTTCTACTATTCTTTCTTTCTTTCTATTTTTCTTTCTCTCTATTCTCATAAGCCATGAGAGATTCATGCTAACATGTACGGATGAGATGCATTTGCACTAATGCAAGGCAATGCATATTTCTTTCTTTTCTGTCTTTCTCATTTTATCATTCATTCTTATTCTTATTATTCTATTCTTTGCTGATCGGTCTTGGTCGATGCATGGATTCGGAACCCTTGACCATGTGAGTGTAATCTTATTGTGTATAGCTCTCATATACATGTATTGTCATTGCTATACAAATTCTTTTCTCATTCTCATTCCGCTCTCTCACGGCAGAGACCGCTTCTCACGGCGTTTTACATGGGAAATTTCTACACTCACGGGCTCCCCATCGCACAAACCTATTATCTTTCTCTTCTTTAGCACTTTTTTATTCATTTTATTCTCAGTGCTAATTCTTTCTTCTTTTATTCTAAGAGAATTTATTCTTTTCTTTTCTCTATTCTTAGAATGTTTTTCTCATTACTCATATTTTTTCTTAATGATTACACATAAACATATGCATATGGATGGCTCTGCCTAGAATCTTTTTTATGCACTCATGAAATGCAAATATGCTATGTTGCATAAAGTAAGGTTCTTTACTTTTACTCATGCTTCTCTTAGGCATTTCATCAAACAAATTTGTGCATACATAAACCTACTCTCACTATAGTCTACTTCTTCTTTAACCATCCAAAATTGGAGTTCAACCCTTCAAATTATCACACATCCTGCAAAGAAAACACACTTCAAATATTCCTCTCAAATTCTTGTAATTCTATCCATACTTCTACCAAAATTTATCAACACAATCCACCCTTCTCATGGCGGAAATTCTCCATAAATCAACATTAAACTCATTCATAAATCCATAAACTATTCAAACATAAAAATCCAAGAATTAATCATATATAATCTCTACACATCATTCCATCATGCAAATCACAATTAGGTGGATTTACTTACCTTATTCTCAAGTAGAATCACTTAAGCTCTCTACTCTTAATGGCTGATGCTTTCTCTTAAACCTTCAACACAAACTTAGTAAGGATCCTACTCTTACACCAATAAAATTCAAATCTAGAGTAAGGATTCTTACCTTAAGTGCTTAGGATCAACTTAAATCAACTTCTAGTCAAAAGCCCTCCAAAAATCCTTGGAAAATGGAATGAAAACTTGACAGAAATGACGGATGGAAGAGGCGGTGGAGAAGAATGAATGAAAGGGTTTCTAAAGCTAAACCCTTAATATCTCATATTCTCCACTCTTTCCATTTTACGCTTACTTTTCTTTGGGAATTCCACCTTTGCCCTTTAATTCTTTGCAAATGCACCCCCATTTAAACTATCTCCAGAAAATTCCTTACAATTCACTCCCCAATTTTCATGCTAATTAGGGGTAGAATGGTCATTTTGCCCCTATGGAAAAATATCTAAAAACTTCATTAACCTTTCAATTGGACCGTCGCCCCAGCAAAGAATTACAAAACTGACACTGCAATTACAAAGCCAGCATCGCCATAGCGAAGATTATTCTTCGCCCCGGCGAAGACTGAAATTAAACATTCACCAAGTCTCAACCAAAATCAGGGCAAACACTAACCAAACCAACTCATCCATCCAACTAAGGGTCAACCAACTCAAAATAACACCATGCAAGCTCAAATGAGAACAATCAATAAACATTCAAGCAATACAACACAATTAAATACGTACCTCAAGTGGGGCATTACATCCATTGCAAAAGGTTTCTTAAGGAAAAGTAAATTAGACGAATCAAGCTTTCCAGGAAGGTATTATGGACGAGAATCCGAGTTGTTTGGGCCTCATTAGTTGTGCAAAACAGGACCTGGAATCCTAGTCGCGGAAGGATTCCTGGTTGAGTATCGAGCTTTGAATAGGCCTAACTGGAGCTTCAGATATCAAAAACAGGTAATTCAAAAGCCCAAATTCATCTAACCATCCAGGACTACAACTTTTATGAAGTGATGAAGCCCAGAAGAGTTCTTTTAATTGTGAGAATCCTGGTGCCAGCTGGATTACGAATTATGTTTCCATATCTGATAAGATTTTGACAATTTTGGAAGTCTATCTTTTAGCAAAGATCTAGGAAAGTAATTTCCATGATCTTGGGGTAGAATTAAGGAAAACACATGTTATTTATTAATGAGTTGTTAGGTTAAAAAGGGGGAAGAGGACAGTAGTAGAGTTTAGTTTTTTTCGGTTTTCTTTTACTTTCTACATCAAGATGTGAGGCTGATCTTTCTTCTTTAGTTCAAGAGGATTTTGAAGCCTGAATTCATGTCATGGTGTAACTTAACTCAGTAACATTGTTCTCAATCTCGTTTTTATGGAATGTGTTATGTTATTCTGTTTTAATTGTTTATAATTTTCTGGTTGAGTGATTTAGTAAAGCCTGCTGAATTGTTTAATCGGAATTTTATCTGTTAGAATTAGGAATTGTGATACGATTGCCTATTTATTCAATGAGTAAACATGGTGATAGATGATTATGGACAAGTTTTTAGTCTGTCACCTTGAATAACATAACCTAAGTTAAATATCCGAACTTCCGTGATTGTTGCTTGGATTGATCTATTTTCCTAATTCTTAAGGCTGCCATTGAATTAAACTTAGAGAGCTTATTCTAGGTGTTCAAGGGTTGGATCTAATTGAAGAGCTTATTTCAGTAGTGACAAATAAGGGGAATTCGAGTAACAGAGCTTGTTGTTTCCAGGGTCAGAATTCCATAATAACGAGAAAGAATAATGTTACAGTAGTATGTCCAATGCATGTTTAGGTGGATCTTGAACCGAGAACTGGTGTTTTTAATCTGATATTTTCTACCATTATTTGTTTCAGTTTAGATTGCATGATCACACCCCTTTTGTTCTCTGTTGTCATTACTGTTTAGGGTTTTATTGATTTCTGTTGTTTCATTGTGACTATAGCATAGAATATAGGATTTAATCGAATCATTCCCTATGGGATCGACCCTTGCTCACCCTATATACAATTTAGTAGTTAGGTTAGTAAGGTTAATTAATTGTAAGGGACCTGCATGCTCTTTTGTGTCGGTTTATGATTTGTGTTGTGGTGAGTCTGCGTGCTCTTTTTTGCGGTTTGTGGTTGTGTTTATGGGGAGCCTGCGTGCTCTTTATGCCGGTTTGTGGCTTTTTATGGCATCTTCTGCTTTGTGGGGAGCCTGCGTGCTCTCTTTTGCTGTTCAGACTTTGTGGGTTTTCCCACGTGTTCTTGACTGATAGTTATCAGTCATCCTCTGGGGTATGCCCCTCGTATTTGTAATTTTTGTATTTATACATATCTACCTTATCCAAAAAAAAGGTTAATTAATTTGGTGCATTGGCATGCTACCACTGCATTTAAGACTTGATTGGTATGTCTCCATTTAGGATGGTATATGGGAATGCATGTTTGCTGGTAGAACTCAAGCATAAGGCCTATTGGGCAGTCAAGCAGCTCAACAAGGATTTCGAGTGTTAGGGAAGAAAGGATGCTGACTTTGAATGAACTCGATGAGTTCCGTCACGAAGCTTAAGAATGCTAGGATGTACAAGGGAAAGACCAAGAAGTGGAATGGCATGACAAGCATATTAGGAGGAAGAACTTTGAAATGGGTCAAAAAGTTTTATTGTTTAATTCTAGACTTAGGCTTTTCCCTGGAAAACTTAGGTCTAGATGGTCGGACCCTTCATATTTACAAAAGTTTACCCATACGGGTCGGTGGAGGTATCACATGAAGAAAAGGGCACATTTAAGGTCAACAGACAGAGATTGAAGCCGTACATTGATGGGGTGATGAGTTGCAAGTCATTCCCCATCTGACTGCATCCCGACATGAGAACTTGAGGAGTTGAGCTTTCCGACTATAAACAAGCGCTCATTGGGAGGCAACCAAGTGTTTTCATTTGTTGTTGTTTATTTATTGTTTGTAGTTGTGTGTTTTCGAATAATTTTGAGAGAGGATTATACTGTTTTATTTAGGCTTTTAGGCCAGATTTTAGATACTTCTTAGTTCATTTATGCCTGAATTGCTACTTAATTCTTTACATTTTGTGTTTCAGGCCAAAATGGACATTTTGAGCAAATAATGAGCGAATAGGAGTTTTTGGACCTAGAAGTAAGCGGATCTCAGAATTTGGGAGAGTTTTGAAGCAGAGTGAAGCACTATAAAGCTTGTTCTCATGGGAGAGCATCGAAGATTCAAGCAAAAAAGCAAGCGGATGGCAATTCTATAATTTCATAATTCTTCATGAAGGTTCACCGTGGCGAAGTCAATTCTTCGCCGCGGCAAAAGAAGTTTACACAAGAAGTCCAGCTTTAGTTCGTCGCCGCGGCGAAGTCTGCAAATTTCAGTTTTCTTCAAAACGCACAGTGTAACAACTGCTGTAAACTAGTACAATGCATGCATAATAACAATAGAAAATGGGCCCAAAACTTTTCTTTTTATTATAAGTAATACATCTTTTATACACAAAGAGCATCATTTACAAAAAAGCCATTTTAAAAGACAAAAACAGGGGAAACAGTGTAGCTATTGCTCCTCGCTTGCCGACGCCCCTCCAACTGCATCATCACCTAGATCTTGCATCCACAAAGGAAAATAACGGGGTGAGCACAAAATAATGCTCAGTAAGTAAAACCCTCTATCTGTTTATCCCCGTATGTAATTCTCTTAATTCTTTCCTCACTATGTCTGTTGTTTCCTACTAAACGTCATGGCCTCATCTTACTGGAGGTATGGCCGGATGGCGTTCACACAGCACCATCTCACTCTTCATGACTGTCGGGTGGAGTTCACCCAGCACCAACCCGTTCTTAATGACTACCAAGTGGGGATCACAAAGTTCCTACCCGGTTTTCGTAACTATCGGGTGGAGACCACAAAGCACCTACCCGTTCCTCATGACTTTCGAGTGACGATCACAAAGCACTAACCCGTTCCTAATCACTGTCAGGTGATGATCACAAAGCATCAACCCACTTCTAATAAATGTCGGGTGATGATCAGAAAGCATCAACCCCTTTCTAATAATTAACCGGGTGATGATCACAAAGCATCCACCCGTTTCTACTACCTATCGGGTGATGATTACAAAGCATCAACCCATTTCTAATGGCTAGTCGGGTGATGATCACAAAGCATCAACCCGATTCTCATAACTGTCGGGTGATGATCACAAAGCATCAACCCATTTCTACTACTCTTCTCATTTACTCTATTCTAGCACTTCTCATTCTCTCTACCCTTAGAGTAGTTGCATCCACAAAGTTCTCTACTCATAGAGCAAGTGCATACACAAAGTTTCCTACTCTTTCTTAGGTCACTTCTCAATGCACAATTAATGCCTATGGATGGTTCATCTCCACTAATGCACTTATGAAATGCCAACATGCAATGTTGCAAGAATTAAGGTTCACTACTCATACTCAAACCTCTATTAGGCATTTCATCAAACAACTCAAGTGCATAATAAAACTCTACTATAACAATAATTCTATGTCTTTCTCTAACCATCCAAAATGGGGAGAAACTCCCTCACATAGCCATAAATCCTGCCAAAGAAAGACACTTCCAAAAGGATTCCTCAATACCCTTCAATTCCATCCCAAACTACCTTTCCAACCCACATCTCACTTCTTATATTTGCAATGTATAAACAATCACAAAGCACTAGAAATCTCTATTTAAGCCTCAATAACATGGCATATAACATGTATATAACATACATACATAAGTGCTATCAAAACCCTAATCAAGAAAATTCCCAAATCTCAACTTGGGTTGGGGTTTACTTACCTTGTTATGGAGAGATTTCACTAACTCTTCCTTTCACTTGGTTTGCTTGACTTTTTCTCTACTCTTAAACAAAAGAACAAAAACCCTCAATATTCAATATATACAAAAACTCACAAAGCTTCACAACCAAGGCAAGAATCCTTACCTTAGGATGCCTTAGGTTGATTTTCTACCCCAAATCACTCCAAAAGCCCTTTAAAACTCCTTGAACAAAAGAAAGAGAAAATGAGAGGAAGCAAGAGAGGAGAGTGGCG
This sequence comes from Pistacia vera, assembly GCF_008641045.1. NCBI lineage: Eukaryota > Viridiplantae > Streptophyta > Magnoliopsida > Sapindales > Anacardiaceae > Pistacia > Pistacia vera. The sequence goes on along the minus strand of NW_022196136.1, from coordinate 848,128 downwards.
ATGGAGAAGAAGAATGAAGGGTTTGCAATGACTTAATTCCTTTTAATGAAATTTATACACAAGCATTCCCATTTTGCCCTTACTCTTCTTTGGGAATTCTATCTATATCCTTTGATTCATTACAAACACACCCCCATAACAACATATTCTCCATGAAAAATCCTTACATTTTACTCCTCACTTTTCCTGCTAATTAGGGGTAGAATGGTCAAATTGCCCTTAGGGAAGAAAATATCTAAAACTTAACAAACATTTTGGTCGGCCTATTGCCACGGCAAGGAAGCTTCTATCGCCGCGGCGAAACTGTCCAGCAGCTTCCCATGGCTTCAACACCTCTTCGCCGCAGCGAAGATTCTTCTTTGCCCCGGCGAAGCTTGGAACACTGAACTTCTTCTATTTTCAACCAATTTCAGGGAAAGTATACAACACACCACTCAATCAAAGGTCAACCAAACAATAATACTAATAAACCAACTCAAATAAGAGCGAAAGAAGAAACAATAACTACATACCTCAAGTGGGGCGTTACACACAATTTTATTTTAGGCAAGTCTTAGGTTTTTAGGGGGATTATAAAAGCGAAACTTTGCCATTTGGAGAGGGTTCATCGTTTTTGTGATCGAAGTTTGTTTAGATTAGCTTGTTTTTCGTTTCCCTTAGCATAGATTTGAAGATTTTTTAGTTGAGAAGTGAGAAGAATTGGGATTAAATTTGGTGGAGTCTTCAACTAGGGAAGATCTCTTTCTTTTCTATCATTTCAATATGTTGATTGTTGGATTATTCGTTTTTCTTGCTTGTTGTGTTGATTTAGCTATGAACTAACCTATTTTGGGTTAGGGTTTTGATGTAATTCAGATTTCCATGGATTAATCAATTGATTGTTGTTATTTTCATTTGCTATTGCACAAATTGTATGGTTATTCTGATTTGTATTGCTTGTATTTGTTGAACATGGTGAGATTGAGAAATGAATCATGTTAAACTTCTTGAATAATCACCATTGTAGTATTGAATTCTAGAGATAGATTTAAGAATCAATGAAATCAATCTAGGATTCCATGTGCTTAATGAATTTGGACTTATTAATCTTCAGTTTGATGGGTGCGGAATTTAATAGGAAAAAGTAGGAGATCATAGCCTGAGAAGGTATGTTTTATAACTTAGAGAATTCGATTTACAATCAGTGCATGTGAATGTGGAAATAGCATAATCCGTAGGCTTAATCCATAGAATTCGAATGAAGTCAAAACCTTACCCTTTTGATTGAATTGATATTACCCTTGTTTTTAATTCTTGCTTTCATAATTTAGTTTTTAATACTTAGCATATTTTGTTTTTGTTTTAGTTTAATTTTCTCCCATTAATCCAAACAAATTCGATTGCTCCAACTTGAAAAACACTTAGGAAAATTAGTGCTTAGCAACCAATCCTCGTAGGAACGATACTCACTCATCACTTTATTATTTTGTGTGACTAGCGCACTTGCTATTTTTGCATGTTGTAGTAACAACGCATCAAGTTTTTGGCGCCGTTGCCAGGGATTGAGTTTTGTGTTAACATTAAATTTTTCTTGTGTTAGCTAGATTGGAGCTTTATTTTTGCTTAGTTGTTGTTTGTTTAATTTTTGTTATTCTTTTAGGTTGGTTTGTGATCTTACTTTTTCTATTTTTCTGTGTAGTTTATGCAAAGAACAAGACGTCAGCCAATGGTTCCTGTTGATCCAGAGATTGAAAGAACCACTTGAAGACTTAACAAAGAAAGAAGAGAAAGAAAGGCTACAGTGGAACCAGAAGTCATAGTTGTAGAGATGGCAGAAAATAAAACACTAAGGGAGTTTTCAGTCCCTTCAGTTGATGGCAGTGGGTCGAGCTTTGAGATAAAGCCAACAATCATTGAGAAGATTGTAACGCCCACATGGAGTTACGTAATTTAATTTATGTTCTTATGCCTTTAGTTGATTTTTGCTAAGGTTATTTTAAGGAAAATGTGAAGAAAATGCCTTAAACTTGCATTAAGGGTAAAATGGTCTTTTCCCTAAAATTAGTTGAAATTGTGGGCTGTGAAAAGAGATAGAATTTCATGGAGAATGCAATAAAAATGAGGCAATTATGGTAATTGACTAAGGGACTATATATAATTTTTATGTTATATCAAATTGAAGAGTGAAACCCTAGCCACTCTTACCCATTTGCAGCCACTTTCACCTCCATATTCTCTCAAATTCTTCAATTCTTCTTCAAAGGAAATTCAAAGGTTTTTGGTGTTTTTTGAGTGGATTTTCAATCTTAAGCTTCTATAGGTAAGATCCTTGCACTACGAAGTGAATTTTTTTTTAAAGTGTTGATTTTGATGGTTTATGCTCATAGGATTTAAGAGGAAGAGAGTTTGATCAAAGGAGATTCTTAAAGGGTTGAATTTGCTCATATCAAAGGTAAGTAAATCCTACCCTAAGTATGATTTAAGTTATGTTTGTAGAGAACTTTCTTTATGCATATATATGTGTTATATGTAGAATTGTTGATGGATTTGGTGTTGAATAATGATTAGAACCTATCCATGAGAAGTTATGTTGGTGTAGTTGTTATTTGATTAATGTTTGGATGAGATTTGGAAGAATTGAAGTGAAAATTTTGAAGTGTGTATTTTGGGCAGATTTGGTGTTAATTATGGAGGAGTTTATTCCAAATTTTTGGTGGCCTAAAATAGAGATAAAAGTGTAGCCAAATTAGTGTTGATTTGTGCACATGAATTGTTTGATGAAATGCCAAGGAGAAGTGCATGTATGAGTATGATTATGTGTTACCTTGGGATGTGTTTGTAGATGGTAGAGAAGGACATGTTTGCATTCCATAATACATAATTGCATTTAAATATGTGAAGTTAGAAAGAATTATAAGCATGAAACCATCTACATGCATACATATTCATAAGAGCATGAAAATGCCCTAAAATATGTTAAAGAGAAAAACAGAAAGAAATGAGAATATTAAAGATATTCAAATCTGAATTTTTCTTAAAGAGGTGAAAAAAAAAAAGATAAAAAGAAGAGAAGGTTGTTGCGATGGGGAGCCGTGAGTGACATAGTCCCACATGCACGCTGCCTTTAGTGAGCGGCCTCAAAATTCAAAAAGAAGAAATGTACAGTTCGTTAAAAGTGTGTGTGGATGAGGACTGTACCCAGAATTAGAGAATTCACTCACACGGCCAAGGCTCCAAATCCATGTCTCAACCGAGTCTAATCGGCAAGAATAGAAAAAAAAAAAAAAAAAAAAAGAAAGAATAGACAGAATAAAAAGAAAGACTAGAAAGGAAAGAAAGAAATAAAGAAAACAGAAAAAGAAAAATAGAAAAGAAAATGCATAATTTATGCATTTGTGCATTTGCATCATGAATATGCATAATACCATGCTCATTATCATGGGTAGTGAAAATTTTAGAAAACAGAGAGCAGAACAAAGAAAGAATAGAGAAAGAAGAGAGAGAAGAACAGGGAAAGAATAGAGAATAATTGAGAAATGTGATGTAAGGAAAGAAAATTTGGAATTTTAAGCAACGGAGAGAGAGAAGGGTAGCATAGTGGGTTTACTTACTAAGCCATTGGTGCTCACTCCATTGTTTTTAATGTTTTACAGGTAATAGGTCAGTTGCGGTTGCTCGGAACGTCACGCAGTGGAAGGGTCGGGCTACATTGTCAAGTTGCTATTATTGAGAACATTTTGTAAATATTTGTATATAAAGAAAAATTAAATATGGGCCCATACTTTATTACTCGTATATATATGTGTATTTTCTTATATATATTTTTAATGAGTTTTAGCGATTATTTTACGAGTATACTAGCTAGAAGGAAAGCATTACAAAGATCCAGTAGTCAATACAGTTCAGGGGAGATTTGAAGAAAGATCCAAATCTGCACATTGCCAATTTTTTGGAGATTTGTGATACTTTCAAGTCAAATGGAGTGTCAGATGACACCATCAGATTAAGACTATTCCCGTTTTCATTGAAGGATAAAGCTAAGGGATGGTTAATGGCATTACCAATAGGAACGATTACAACATGGAACGATTTAGCACAGAAGTTCCTGACCAAATTCTTTCCTCTAGCAAAATTGGCAAAGCTGAGAAATGATATCACATCGTTTCTATAGGAAGAGTTAGAATCATTGTATGAGGCTTGGAAGAGATACAAAGAATTACTGAGGAGGTGTCCACATCATGGGTTGCCAATTTGGATGCAAGTCCAAACATTTTATAACAGATTGATGGTGAATGTGCAAACTATGGTGGATGCAGCATCGGGAGGAGACTGCAAAATAAGACTCCAAAAGAAGCTCACGAGTTGCTTGAAGTTCTGGCAAGCAACAATTATCAAAGACCTAATGAGAGGGTGCAACCGAAGAAATCTATGGGTCGTCATGAAGTTGATGCATATATAGCCATTTCAACCCAACTGACAGCACTTCAGAAACAGTTGGAAAGTATGCAGGTAAATTCCTTTCAAGCACCTTAACTAACTTGTGAATTTTGTGCAAGTAATCACGTGAGCAGCGAATGTCAAGTGGGGAACACGTTTGCTTCAGCATCATCATCGAAGCAAGTTAACTACTTGGCAGGAAATCAAAGGCAACTGAACAATCCGTACTCCAACACATCTAACCTTGGTTGGAGGAATCATTCGAACCTATCTTGGGGCAATCAGAATCAACAGAATCAGCAGAACAATCAATGGAACCAAAGAGCATTGCCAAACAACCAAACAAGGGTGAATAATCAACTAGGAGAGCAAAGAGTGACGAAACTGGAGGAGATGTTTGGAAAGTTTATGCAAGAGACCACTGGCTTCATGAATGAGACAAGGACAAATTTTAGAAATCAAAGGGCGTCCATTCGAAACTTGGAGGTACAAGTGGGGCAATTGGCTGAAAAGCTAAATGAGAGACCACATGGGTCCCTACCAAGCAACACAATGACTAACCCATGAGAGAAAGTGAACGCAATAACTTTGAGAAGTGGGACAGTCTTGCAAGAGGTGGAACAATCAAGCAAAGAAAAAAGCCCACCAAAAGAAAAGGAAGATTCTGATGAGGAAGTGGATGAAGAGATAATTGTTGAAAAGGAGCCAACCAGTTCTAGGAAAGATGAACAAAAGCGGGAAGAGAGGCAAAGGCAAAAGAAAGAAAATTTGTCATTTCCCGAGATACCACCAGAATTGGCACATCACACACCTCCGGTGCCTTTTCCTCAGAGGCTCATAAAAGAAAAACAGGATAAGCAGTTCATTAAATTTTTTGATGTATTTAAAAAACTGCACATTAACATTCCTTTTGCAGATGCATTACAACAGATGCCGAGCTACACAAAATTTCTCAAGGAGATTTTATCAAAAAAAGGAAGTTAGAAGATGAGGAAATGGTGATGCTCACGGAGGAGTGCAGCACCATTCTCCAGAAGAAGCTACCTCCGAAACTCAAAGATCCAGGGAGTTTTACTATTCCTTGTGTTATAGGAGACATTACTTTTGATAAATTTTTATGTGATTTAGGTGCAAGCATAAATCTCATGCCTTTTTCTGTTTTTAGGAAATTAGGAATTGGTAAAGTGAAGTCGACAACCATATGCTTGCAGCTTGCAGATAAATCCATAAAGCATCCTAAGGGCATTGTTGAAGATGTGTTGGTCAAAGTGGACAAATTTATTTTTTTGACAGATTTCTTTATGTTGGATATGGAAGAAGATAAGGAGATTCCTCTCATCCTGGGACGACCATTGCTGGCAACTGGAAGAGCTTTAATTGATGATCAAGAGAGGAAGTTGATCATGAGGATGCAAGGTGAGGAAGTGACATTCAATGTCCTTGAGTCTCTGAAAACTCCACTGAAGCAAGAGTCATGTTTCAAAATTGATTCGGTAGGTCAGTCAACAATTGAAACTTCCCAACTTAATGATCCTAATTCGTCAATTAAAGGATGCACGGTCAAGTCAAGGCGATTCAATTAGGAGGACCACAACCCAGAGATTTTTACACCATTTTGAGATGGGCCATAACTGAGCATGTATCCTCACGAGGGACGGATTCCTCTGCTCAAAAAGGGTGAGGAAAAATCAAGAAAATGGAAAGCCGGTGATAAGAAAGTTCAAGCCATGAAAGGGTGATAAGAAAGTTCAAGCCATGAAAGGAATGACCAAGGAATGGAAATCGGTGGCTAAGCTCTCAACAAAGGTCCCATGGGACAAAAATCATCAGCAATTGAAACTTCGGTGAAGGATAATGCTCGGGAGTTGATGTATTTAGATAGTCTGGATTGACATGAGAACTTGAGAAAGTCGAGCTTTCGACTACAAAAAAGCACTCCTTGGGAGGCAACCCAAGTGTTTCCATTATTGTTGTTCATTTATTATTTTGAAGTTGTTTAGTTTTCTTATCATTTTTAGATGAAGCATAATTTGTGTGTTTTAGGTGTTTCATGTGAATTATCGAATGAAGGCGGAAAATCGAATTTTCCCAGTTTTCACCGCGGCGAAGCACATTTTGCAAAACTTTGGAAGTCGAAAAGTCCCAGATTTCACTGAGGCGATGTAGCCTCTATAATTTTTCGTTGCAGCGAAGAAAGTTGAGCAAAAATTGACTAAGGAAAGTTCGCCGCAGCAAAGGTTGTTATTTGCCGTGGTGAAGAATGTTTCTTTGCCGCGGCATCGACTGGCTTAAAAATCTAGGGTTTTTGAATTGAAGAACTTCACCACGGCAAAACCTGCTTTTTATAAATACTCACCGCGACTCTTCATTTTTCGCAAAGCATTTCAAACACATCCGAAAGCAAACCTTTTCCATCTTCGATCCAGAGCCTTCCTAGTGATTTCCCAGCAAAGTTTCTCACTCCTTAACCTTTCTAAACACCAAAACAACTCGTTCTAACAAAGATCTTTGCAAAAAATTGAAGAAAATTATGGGTTCAAGAATTTGGGGATTTTGCAATCTAGGCCGATTTTGGCTAATTTGGTGGTGAATACTCTCTAGTTTTGGTAAGATTTCAAGTTCCCTAAGCTTTTAATTGCACAATTTCGAGTTTAGAGTTGCAAATCTGAAAATTTTAATTGTTGATTGAGTTGTGGATTTTTAGTGTTTTTGTGCTTTGATTTTTTTGAGGAAGTGTAGATTGTGAATTGTGTAGTGTTGAGGAGTTTGGGTTTTGAATTTTGGAGTGTTTGGCTGAGTTGGAAGAAAAGTAATTTTAAGGGTCTAGGTGCGAATTTTAGAAGTATTGTTTTTATTGCAGGATTGATTGTGGTTGTCGTAGGGTGCTTAGAGTTGAATTATTGGGTTGAATTGTTGAGTTGATTGGTAGTTTAGGAAAAATGCCGCTCAAGGTACCATCTAAGAGTAAAGGAAAAGGAAAGAAAGTGGACAACCAGTTTGTAAATGACGAGGCTTAGCAACGCTACGAAGGGGCAATCCAAAGGAAGGATAAAGGATTTATTGCCGAGCGTAGGTTGACCGCGAGCCGGGCTGGTGAGTGGAGTCGAGGGAGACGTTGGGATTTGTTTATGGATGAGCTTGCACATGCAGCCCTAGAGCCAATAGTGAGAGAGTTTTATGCCAACCTCCCTGAGAGTGATAAGGGGTTTGTTTTTGTGAGGGGTACTGATGTGGCATTTGATGCGAAGGTCATCAATGATTTTTATAACTTGCCGCACATTAACCGTGATGAGCATAAAGAATGTAGGAAGACGCAGTTTGAGGATAATGTGATACTTCCGATCATAACAAAACCAGATACCACTTGGGAGATTTCAAAGAAAGGAAAGAAGAGTATCAAGGGAACCAATCGGACACCGATGGCTAGGTTGTGGCAATACTTTGTGAGTGTGAGGATGATGTCGGAGATGCATTATAGCACAGTGACTTATGAGAAGGTGCTGTTACTCCATTCCATTGCCACAGGAAAGAAAATAAATGTGGGAAACATTATCCCAACCAGTATAAAGAATGCATCCTAACCAGGGCGAGGCAGCTTTCCATTCCCACAACTCATTACAGAGTTGTGCATTCAAGTAGGGGTCAAGAAGACTAAAGATGAACCACTTATCCATGCTGCCCCAGTTCTTGACACAGCCTACTATCACAAGCATCTTGAGCCTCAACCTAGTGAAGGACCTAGATCAGGCATCAAGAGAAGAAGAACCACAGCAGCTGCCACCTCATCCGGTTCAACAACCACAATGAAGGAGATGCTACAGAAGATGATGGCTAAGATGAAATGGATGGAGCGACGTCAAGGGTGGCTAGCAGAGCAGACCCGAATGGTTCATAGTTTGCAACAAAGATTGTGTGATAAGCTTGAAATTGGTACTTTGGAGTTACAATGGGAAGACTGGGATTTAGATGAATGGATGGGCTCCGACTCAGAAGAGGACAACGCCGAGGGAGACGAGGAGGCCGAAGAATGAGCACCTGTTTTTGTATTTTATTTTTCTTTGTTTTAGTTGTTTTTGTATTTTATTTCGAACATTGAACTAATTTGCTTTTTTTTTTTTTTTGGATTGTTTTAATTTGTTTTAATTTCCTAGTATTTGAAAAGGCGAGATTAGGGTTGTAATATTTTCATATTAGTCAGTGAACATTTCTAACACAGTGGACACCACAGTTTTTCAATTGTTTCTACAGATTTTGGTGATGACAAAGCCAAGGACCGGGTGTGCATGTTGTTGAGCGAAACTTCAACTTCACGGACTAATCAGGGAACTATCTCGTACCTTTGTAGATTTTGTTTTTGTTTTTTTTTTTTTTTTTTTTTAATTTCCTAATTTGTGCATAATGTGACATTGGGGACAATGTCATCTTTAGTTTGGGGGTAAAAAAAAAAAAAAAAAAAAATTGAAATTTTTTTGAGTTTTGTTCAATTAATTTTGTGTTTTGTTGTGTATGCCAATGATGAATGACATAAGTCTATGATGAAAATAGGATTGTTGGGATTTTATTGTTGAAAAGTGTTGAGCATTGCTTCAAGTTTTTGTTTGTTGACTGAATTTAGCTTGGGGTTTGTTGAGTGGTTCAACCACCATTTTCATTTATTTTTGGCATGCTTAAATTCATTTTATGTGGTTAGGTAAAGTTTTGATAATGTTGGTGGACTCTAGAACCTAGTAGAGAAATGCTTGAGGTGAAATTCTAGGAATAGACATTGTTGAGGAAATGATTTAGGCATTTTTCGGAACGATTGAGCCTTTCCAGCCAACCCATGAATGAATCTTTCCCTAGTCACCCATTTGAGCCTTATGAGATCATCATTGCTTTATTTTCCTTGCAAACCAAAAATTGTCCAATCCAATTACCCTAAACACTTTATCATACCTTTTAGGAGAATATTGGACCTAATGCAAACACAAGGAACTTGAAGAGTTATGTGAATGAACTAAAAGAATAGTTTGGGGGTGGTGAGAAGGGCAAAAAGAATAAGAGAGGTAATTAACCTCAATTTAAGATTGTTGTTATTTTCAACACAAAAAAAAAAAATTATTTCGAGAATTGCATTGCAATAGCAAAAATAAGAATTGTTCATGGTTGACATTTTGAGAGATGGTTGAGAAAGAAAGTGGAGATTGATGTAGCTTTTAGTGTTTGCATGAGGAAAACTGAGTTCTCTTACTTTGTTTATCCTATCCTTTTCCTTGGAGCCCACTACCCGAGCCTAACGTTACAAGCTTGCAAAGACCTTTTGATCCTTAGCGACGTCTAATCCTCATTAGTGGAGAGTAGTTCGATATTTAGGCTTATGGAGTCTGCCACCATTTGATAAACTTTGCATGTCTGCATAAAATAATCCGGGAAGTCGGAAGGTGGATTGAAGTGGGGATCACCTACTCGAGGGACCAATAGAGAAAGATAGTCGATGCAACTTATAACTTCTTGGAGTGTTAAACATTTTTCTAGTAATAATTTTTCAACAACCTTTGAGACTTGTATAAATTCTAGGCAATTCGTATGTTAAGTTGAGTCCAATTTTTGTTTGTTCACTTCCAGTTTTGTTGTGTTGTGTTTTGGTTGTTTATTTTTTTCTTTCTTTGAGTTTTGTACCTGATGCTCAGGGACGAGCATGTCTTTAGTTTGGGGGTATTTGATAATCTGAGGATTATACTATTTTATTTAGGCTTTTAGACCGGATTTTAGATACTTCTTAGTTCATTTATGCCTCAATTGCTACTTAATTCTTTACATTTTGTGTTTCAGGCCAAAATAGACATTTTGAGCAAATAATGAGCGAATTGGAGTTTCTGGACCCAAAAGTAAGTGGATCTCATAATTTGGGAGAGTTTTGAAGCAGAGTGAAACGCTATGAACCTTGTTCCCATGGGAGAGCATCGAAGATCGAAGATTCAAGCAAAGAAGCAAGCGGATGGCAATTCTGTAATTTCTAAATTCTTCAGGAAGGTTCGCTGCGGCAAAGTCTATTCTTCGCCTCTGCGAAAGAAGTTTGCACGAGAAGTCCAGCTTTAGTTCATCACCACAGCAAAAGTCCTTCTTCGCCGCGGCAAAGTCTGCAAATTTCAGTTTTCTCCAAAACGCACAGTATTATTTTAGGCAAGTCTTAGGTTTTTAGGGGGACTATAAAAGCGAAACTTTGCCATTTGGAGAGGGTTTGTCATTTTTGTGATTGGAGTTCATTTAGAGTAGCTTGTTTTCGTTTCCCTTAGTATAGATTTGACGATTTTTTGGTTGAGAAGTGAGAAGAATTGGGATTGAATTTGGTGGAGTCTTCAACTAGGGGAGATCTTTTTCTTTTCTATCATTTCAATATGTTGATTGTTGGATTATTCGTTTTTCTTGCTTGTTGTGTTGATTTAGCTATGAACTAACCCATTTTGGGTTAGGGTTTTGATGTAATTCGGATTTTCGTGGATTAATCAATTGATTGTTGTTATTTTCATTTGCTATTGCATAGATTGTGTGGTTATTCTGATTTGTATTGCTTGTATTTGTTGAACATGGTGAGATTGAAAAATGAATCATGTTAAGCTTCTTGAATAATCACCATTCTAGTATTGAATGCTAGAGATAGATTTAAGAATCAATGAAATCAATCTAGGATTCCATGTGCTTAATGAACTTGGACTTGTTAATCTTCAGTTTGATGGGTGTAGAAGTTTAATAGGAAAAAAGTGAGAAAATAGACTGAGAAGGTATGTTTTATAACTTAGAGAATTTGATTTACAATTAGTGCATGTGAATGTGGAAATAGCATAATCCGTAGGCTTAATCCATAGAGTTCGAATGAAGTCAAAACCTTACCCTTTTGATTGAATGGATATTACCCTTGTTTTTAATTCTTGCTTTCATAATTTAGTTTTTAATACTTAGCATATTTTGTTTTAGTTTTCGTTTAATTTTCTCCCATTAATCAAAACAAATTCGATTGCTCCAACTTGAAAAACACTTAGGAAAGTTAGTGCTTAGCAACCAATCCTCGTGGGAATGATACTCACTCATCATTTTATTACTTTGTGTGATTAGCGCACTTGCTATTTTTGCATGTTGTAGTAATAACGCATCATGGAACACTCTTGGGAGAGGTTGAGAAAGAAAGGAAGGATGCGAGTTCGCCAAGTAAAGCGAAGGAAGATTCGGATGAAGAAGTAGATGAAGAGATCATTGCTGAAGAAAAACCACCCAGTCTTGGGAAGGATGAACAAAAGCAAAGGAAAGAGAAATTGCTAGTTTCCGAGATACCACTAGGAGTAGCACATCATAGTCCTCCAATGCCTTTTCCTTAGAGGCTGAGAAAAGAAAATCAGGATAATTAGTTCATTAAATTTCTCATGGTATTTAAAAAACTGCATATTAACATTCCTTTTGCAGATGCCGAGCTACGCGAAATTTCTGAAGGACATTCTGTCGAATAAAAGGAAGTTGGAAAAGGAGGAAACCATGATGCTTATGGAGGAGTGCAATGTCATTCAACAGAAAAAGCTGCCACCGAAACTCAAGGATCCAGGGAGTTTTACTATCCCTTGTGTTATAGGAAATATCACCTTTGATAGAGTTTTGTGTTATTTGGGTGGAAGTATAAATCTTATGCCTTTTTTTGTTTTCAGGAAACTAGGAATTGGAAAAGTAAAACCGACAACTGTGTGCTTCCAACTTGCAGATAGATCCATCAAGCATCCAAGGGGAATTGTTGAAGATATGCTGGTTAAGGTGGACAAATTTATTTTTCCACTAGATTTCTTTGTGTTGGATATGGAAGAAGACAAGGAGATTCCTCTTATCCTGGGATGACCATTTCTGGCTACTGGAAGAGCTTTAATCAACGTATAAGAAGGGAAGTTGATCATGAGGATGCAAGATGAAGAAGTGACATTTAATGTCCTTGAGTCGATGAAAGTTCCACTGAAGCGAGAGGCATGTTTAAAAATTGACTCGGTGGATCAGTCAATAATGGAAACTCCCCAACTTGACAATTCTAATCCGAAAATCAAGGGATGCATGGTCAAGTCAAATCAATTCGAGGATGAAGACCATAACCCAGAAGGTTACATAAAAATTCTGAGACAAGCCACAATCGAGCACGTGTTTTCATACGGGACGGATTTTCCAGTTCAAAAAGGTTGATGGAAAGTCAAGAAAACGGAAGGCTGTTGATGAGAATACTTAAACCCTAAAAGGAATGACTAAGGGATGGAAGTGGGTGGTTAAGCTTTCAACCAAGGCTTGATGTGACAAAAATCATCAACAAGGGAAGCCTCAATGCAAGGAAAATGTTCGGGAGATGATATATTTAGACAGTCCGGATTAACGAAGGACTTGAGAAAGCTGAGCTTCCGACTATAAACAAGTGCTTCTTGGGAAGCAACCCAAATGTTTTAATTTTTTTGTCATTTGTTTGTTGTTTTGAATTTGTTTAGTTGTCTCATGATTTAGAATGATTTTGATTTCGTGTGTTTTTGGATGTTTCAGGCGAATGATCGTATTAAGGCGAAAAAAGGAAAACTTCTAGTTTTCGCCACGGCGAAATATGTTTTTCCAAGAAAAGGAATTCGAAAAGTCCCAAACTTCGCCACAGCAACATTTGTTCATCGCCAAGGCGACGTGCTCTTTGGAATTTTTCGCAGCGGCGAAACAATTTTCATCGCCGTAGTAGAAAGGGTTTTGCGAAATTGAACTAAGGGAATTTCACTGCGGTGAAGTGTGTTTTTCACCGCGGCGTTGTAGGTACTGGATTTTTTCGCCGCGGCAACGATTTGGTCTCATTTTTGTATTGCATGAAGAACTTCGCCGCGGTGAAAACTGCTTTCTATAAATATTGCATCGCGACTCTTCATTTTCGCGAAAAAGTTCAAAACGCATCCGAGAGCCAAACACTTCCACCTTCAATCCAGAGCCTTTCCTGTGAATTTCCATCACTTTTCCTCACTCCTTAACCCTCACAAACACCAAAACAACTCATTTTAGCAAAGATTTGTGCAAAAAATTAAAGAAATTTTTGGAAACCCTTGGTTTTCAAAAATTGGGGATCTTGCAATCTAGACCGTAATTGGTGAAATTGGTGGTGCATTCAATGTGAGAAAGGTAAGATTTCGAGTTCTCCAACATCTAAATTGCTCAATTTCGATTACAATGCCTTAAGTTTGAGATATTGCTTGAATGAGTTGATTTGTGGATTTTTGAGATTGTTTGTGGGTTGATTTTGATTTAAGAAGTGTAGATTTTGATTTGTGTGGTGCTGAAGAGGTTGGGTGTTTGAATTGGGAGTGTTTTGTTGAGTTTGGAAGAAGAGTGAATTTGGAGGTCTAGGTGCAAATTTTTTGAAACTTTAGTGTATTTGCAGGAGTGATTGTGGTCAGTAGCAAGGGCATTTAGCGTTGAATTGTCTAGTTAGATTCTTAGTTTGGGGGTACATTAGAGTTGTCTAACCAAAAATGTCGCTCAAAGTACCTTCCCAAGGTAAAAGAAAAGGGAAAAAGGTAGACAATAGATTTGTTAGTGACAAGGCTCGGCAACGATATGAAAGAGCAATCCAAAGGAAGGATAAGGGTTTATTGTCGAGCGTGGATTGACCACGGACGAACAGTGGAGTCTAGGGAGACGTTGGGAGTTATTTATGAGTGAACCCATACATGCGGCCGTAGAGCCGATAGTGAGAGAGTTTTATGCCAACCTCCCTGAGTGTGATCCTGTACATGTATTTGTGAGGGGTATTGATGTGCCAATCGATTCAAAGGTGATCAATGATTTCTACGAATTGCCTCAAATTGACTGTGATGAGTGTGAGGAATTTAGGAAGACACAGTTTAAGGATCAGGTGATACTTAAGGTCATAGCAAAACAGGATACCCCTTGGGAGATTTCGAAGAAGGGAAGGAAGAGCATTAAGGGAACAAATTTAATACCTATGGCTAGGTTGTGGCAGTACTTTGTGTGTGCGAAGATGATGCCAGAGACGCATTATAGTACAGTGACTTATGAGAAGGCATTGTTGCTTTATTCCATTGCCACAGGAAAGAAAATGGATGTGGGAAACATTATCATGACTAATATACAACATGCAGCCAAACCAGGGCGAGGGAGCTTCCCCTTCCCACATCTCATCACCGAGCTGTGCACTTGAGCGGGAGTCGAGAAGGCTGATGATGAACCACTCATCCATCTTGCACCAGTCCTTGACACCAACTACTACAACAAGCATCTTGAGCATCCACCCAGTGAAGGACCCAGATCCGGGACAAAACAACAAAGAACCATAGAAGATGCCACATCATCTAGTTCAACATCCACAACCAGGCCTGCAATCGAACCGAACATGAACGAATAGGCCCATTCAAAAATCGTTCGATAAGCATGTTCGATTGTTCGTGTTCATGTTCGAACTCAAACGAACACAGGATGTTCGAACTCGAACAAACATAAGATGTGTGTTCGTGTTTGTTTGATTAATAAAAAGCTCGTTCGTGTTCGTTCATAACTCGTTCATGTTCGTTCGACTAACTCATAAATACCTGTTCGAATAACTCGTTCAATAACTTGTAAATACCTGTTCGAATAACTCGTTTGAATAAAAAATATACACTAACTTTCCAGTTCATGCTATAAAAAAACAAATATACAACAATTTATAATTCATACCCATTTAATTCAACATTTGAAAATAAACCAACTCTCTATCTATATTTATATTTTAAATAAATCAATAAAAACTCAGTAAATTAAAATAACTAACCATCATAAATAATAAAACTTCAAAATAAATTAAACAGAATAATAAATCGTTCAAAACAAATTGTGGGTTTGGACTTTGGATTTTTAAAATTTGGGCTGGGAAAATGTGGGTTTCGACTTTGGACTTTGGATTTTTATTAATATATATAATATAATAATATATATAATTGTGTATGACAAAATTATTATCATAATATATTAATCATAAATTAAATATGCTTAATATGTTAGAAATACCAAAATTATAGGTTATCGTATATTTATATCATATATATAAATTTAATAAATATTTTAAATGTTACATATATATTTTGTATCAACAACCATAAATTCATAGTGAAATGAGGGTCATTATAATATATGATCAATACTATGTGTGATTAATTTTACATAATGTGTAATTGTGTATAAAAAATTATTATCATACATATATAATCTAGGTTAAATATGTTATGAAATTACCAAAATTATAGGTTATCATATATTTATTATCATTACATAAATTATCAGAAATATTTTAAATGTTTATATATATTTTGTATCAACACCATAAATTTATAGCGGAATGAAAGTCTTTGTAATATATGATCAATACATATGTGTGATTAATTTCTTATATATATATATTTATCATTATTGCTATATATATATTTTGTAAACACCTAAAATTCATAGTGGTATTAGGGTTTATTGTATTATATGATCAATACAAATGTGTGTTATTTAGGTTTAATTAAAAATTATATTAAATTTGTTACTTGAGTATACAATATGTTATGTTTATCAATTTACCATACTATATTTTTTATAATTGAAATGCTACTTATAATATTTAATTATTGATTATATTTGGAAATATGAAGCTACTATGTTATTGGATTTACTATATTATATATCACTTGATTATACAATCTATTATGTTATTAAATTAGTCATGCTATGTATCATAATAATTTATTACTTTTTAATTAAAATGCTATATACTTATATATTTAATTATTGATGACATTTGGAAAAAAAAAAATCCAAACATATTATATATATAAGAAAAACAAAATTATCATAATATTTTATTATTGATTACCGTTAAAAAAAATTCATCCAAACTAAATCAAACATAATATAAAAATGAAAAAAAAATTAAATTATAATAATGCATAACATGTTTTTCGAACATAAACGAACGAACAATCGAATGATTGTTTGCGAACTAATGGATTAGTCGAACGTATAATGTTTGCGAACATAATCGAACGAACAACCCTTGTTTGAACTCGATCGAACATATTATCGAACGAATATCAAACTATTCGCGAACAAATGCTCGCAAACATTATCAAATAGTAATTGAACAAACAACGAGTTGTTCGAGAACTGTTCGGTTCGTTTGTAGCCATATCCACAACAAATGAGCTACTGCAGCAGATTTTGAGCAAGATGAAACGGATGGAACGACGTTAGGGTTGGCTACTAGAGCAGACCCGGATGATGTATGATATGCAACACAGCTGCTGCACCAAGCTCGACATTGATACTTCGAGCTTCCAATAGGAAGACTGGGATTCCGAGGAATGGATGGGCTTCGAAGAAGATGAAGAAACCGAAGAAGAGGAGGAGGCTGAAGAATGAAACCTGAGCACCTGTTTTGTAGTTTATTTTTTGTTTTAATTTTCATTGTCTTTTATTTTGTACATTGAAACTAATGTTTTCTTTTTGTTTGGATTGTTTAATTTTTGTTTGAACTTCTTAGTAGTTGTAAAGGCAAGATTAGGATTGTAATATTTTCATATTAGTTAGTGAAATTGTCTAACATAGTGGACACCACAGAATTTCAATTGTTTTACAGATTATGGTGATGAAAAAGCCAAGGAAAGGGTGTGCATGTTGTTGAGCAAAACACCAACTTCACGAATTAATCAGGGAACTATCTCGTACCTTTGTAAATTCAATTTTTCTATTCCTAAATTGTGCATAATGTGACACTGGGGACAATGTCATCTTTGTTTTATGCCAATGATGAATTACATAAGTCTATGATGAGAATAGGATTGTTGGGATTTTATTGTTGAAAAATGTTAAGCATTGCTTCAAGTTTATGTTGGTTGACTGAATTTAGCTTAAGGTTTGTTGAGTGGTTCAACCACCATTTTCATTATTTTGGCATGCTTAGAAACATTTTATGTTATTAGGTAAAGTCTTGATAATGTTGGTGGACTCTAGAACCTAGTTGAGAAGTGCTTGAGGCGAAATTCTAGGAATAGACATTATTGAGGAAGTGATTTAGGCAGTTTTTTGGAACGTTTGAGCCTTTCCAGCCGACCATGAATTTTATCCCTAGTTACCCATTTGAGCCTTATGAAATCATCGTTTCCCTATTTTTCTTGTGCAACCAATAATGCCCAAACCTTTCATCCTAAACACGTCCATAACCTTTAAGAGAATTCTAAACCTAATGCAAACACAAAGAGATTTGGAGAGTTGTGTGAGATGCTTATGAACTAAAAGATTAGTTTGGGGGTTATGAGAAGGGCAAGAAGAATAAGAGGGGTAATTAACCTCGATAATACTATTGTTGCTTTAAAAAAAAAAAAAAAAATTTAGAGAATTCAAGAATTGCAATTCAAAAGCAAAAATAAGAAGTGCACATATTTGAGAGTTGCATTTCAAAAGCAAAAATAAGAAGTGCACATGTTTGAGGGTTATAAAATGGTTGACATCTTGAGTGGGTTTCAGAAAGAAAGTGGAAGTTGATATAAGTCTTGGTGTTTGCTTAAAGGAAACCGAGTTCTCTTGTTTAGTTTATCCTTTCCTTTTCTTTGAAGCCCACTAACCGAGCCTAACATTACAAGCCTGTAAAGACTTTTTGATCTTTAGTGATGTCTAATCCTCATTAGTGGAGAGTAGCTCGATACTTAGGCTTGTGGAGTCTACCGCCATTTGATAAACTTTGCATTTCTGTATAAAATAATCCGGGAACTCGGAATGTGGACTGAAGTGGGGATCACCTACTCGGGGGACCAATAGAGAAAGATAGTCAATGCAACTTATAACTTCTTGGAGTGTTGAACATTTTCTAGTAATAATTTTTTCAACAATCTTTGAGACTTGTATAAATTCTAGGCAATTCGTTGTGTTGAGTTTGAGTCTAATGTTTCTTATTTCATTTTTGATTTTGTTGTTTTTATGTTTTTGTTTGTTAGTCATTTTTCTTGTAGTCGTGTTTTGTACCTGACGCTCGGGGACAAGCATGTCTTTAGTTTGGGGGTATTTGATAATCCGAGGATTATACTATTTTATTTAGACTTTTTAACCGGATTTTGGACACTTCTTAGTTCGTTTATTCTTGAATTACTACTTAATTTCACATATTTTCTACTTCAGGCCAAAACATGTATTTTTGAGCGAATAATGAGCGGATTGGAGTTTCTGGACCTAGAAGCAAGCGAATCTCAGAATTTGGGAAAGTTCTGAAGCGGAGTTGAAGCACTATGAAGCTTGTTCCCATGGGAAAGCATCGAAGATCGAAGATTCAAGCAAGGAAGCAAGCGGAGGGCAATTCTATAAATTCAGAATTTTTCAAGCGAAAGAAGCTACGCATAAGATTCCACTTTAGCTTGTCGCCATGGCGGCGAAGTCTGCGAAATTTTGTTTTCTCCAAAATGCACAGTTTTATTTTAGGAAAGTTTTTAGGTTTTTGGCGGACTATTTAAGAAAAACCTTGCCATTTTTGTGTGGGTTCATCTGGGTTCGTCTGGTTTTCGTTTGGTTTAGAGTAGCTTTTACATTTGGAGAGAAGTTTGGAGATTAACCTTGTGGATTCATCAAATAGGGGAGATCTTTACTCTCTTTTCTTTGTTTCACTATGTTGACTGCTATGCTTACTGTTTTTCTTGCTATTTGTGTTAATTTAGTTATGAACTAACCCATTTTGGGTTAGGGTTTTGATGTAATTCAGATTTCTATGGATTAGTCAATTGATTATTGTTGCTTTTATATTCTATTCCATAGATTATGTGATTATTCTGATTTTTATTGATTTTACTTGTCGAACATGATGAGATTGAGAAACGAATCATGTTGAGCTTCTTGGGTAATCACTATTGTTGTTTTGAATGCTAGAGATAGATTTGAGAAACAATGAAATCAATCTAGGATTCCATTAGCTTAATGAACTTGGATTTGTTAATCTTAAATTTGTTGGGTGCGGAAGATTAATAGGGAAAAGTATGAATTCATAGCCTGAGAAGGTATGTTTTACAACTTAGGGAATTCGATTTACAATCTGTACATGTGAGTGTAAAAGTAGCATAATGTTAGAGTAGATGCCCTAGAGCCAATCAATAATTATAGAATTGAGTCTTTGTAAAATGTTCATTAATCAATAAAAAAGGCATTTTATTCTATATCGCGTAAATCATTATTATTTCAATATGTATTGATATATGTCTTTAGAATGGTAGAACCGTGACAAGGGTATCAAGTGTTTCAAATCTTGATAGTGAGAACCCTATGAGCACATATGGTGACCATTCTAGAAACGTCCATAGCCCCAATATTATTCTAAAGTAAGGGCACATATAATACGGTAAGGCTATCATAATGTTGAACGACCCTGTCGAAAGGTAGTGACTGATCGCACTTGTCAAGGTTGTTTGGTGACAACCTGGTGCAACACATGGGTGCTTCCCTGTTGGCGAATACACCCAACAAGTTCACTAGACTGACCCACCAGATGATTCCATATGGACGGTAACCCCAGTGTCTATGGAACAAATCCTCCAACGAATGGTGGTACATGTGATCCTTAAACTTTAGATCAACAAAGCGCCTTGTGCATCAATTGGTGCAGCTTGACACTAGCCTAACGCAGTTCTATTCAGAGCTATCAATACGGTGGTGATTGGCTACATCAAGGAAGGTATCAAGACTATGGTGGATTGACAGAGGATAAATCACTCCCGGGTACGGGAGAAGTTATCTCACGGCTCAATTCAGTATATGGCAATGACACTAAAACTGTGGCTTCAGTGGGATTGAGGTTGCTCTATCCGGATTATAATACAGGTCATTGGTCCAAAAACTGAATACATAATATCGCGAGTAACCGAAGGTTGACACTATTTCTATGCCTTCGTCTCGTCGAGATAACATATCATGAAAGGATCGAATTGTACAGTAACCATATCATTGACATGTAGCTACTTTGCTGAATCTGAATCTATCGGGTGGCCATGATGCCTTGCTAGGGGCCAATATTGGTCTATGTATTAGTGAGACGATTAATTGGTGTTAATCGCAATACTATACACTGCCAGTATGATGAGGAGCTTATGGGTCACACACATAGAAGATAATTTAAGACTCAGAAAGAAAGAAAGGCGTTTTCGTCTTTTTAGGTGAAAGGGTATTTTGGTAATTTCGTAGTGCAATTAAATTTGCTGAGGTCGTAGCCTTTCTTTAATTTATTAGAAAAATTAAATAAGTGAAATTACGTTTAAATATGTGTTCGCATATATTTAATTAAATCATCACTATTTAAATGTTAATATATTAAATATATATATTAATTGATTTTAATTGAGATAATGATGAAATAAAAATAAAATATCTAATTGGGAGTGTTTGGTAACATGGGGTGTTTGGGTTGGAGCCCAAGCCTATTCCATATAGGAATAGGGCAACTTAATTTACTATAAAAGAAAACGTTTCTTTGTAAAATGATATAGATTTTCATTAGTTTATTTTTCTTTGAAAAGGCACAAACACAGTAGCCCCTTAAACACTCTCCCACGGCAGAATTCATTTTTGTCTAACATCAATTTCATTGATTTTTCTTCTTGATCTTAAAGCTAAGGAGTATCTAGCAAATCCCTCCTTAGTTCTTTGTGACTGTCTTCGTGTGGACTACGTGGGTTTGATCCTACACTTGGGTCGGTAGCAAAACATTCATTGACAAATTTGGAGGAGCCTCCAAATGTGCGTATGTATTTCCAAAATCATGATTAATTACTGCAAATTTCTATTTTAACATAAACTGTAAAATTGTACCTTTGATCTTGGCTCAATGGGAACGATCATTGTTATTATGTTTTTGTTTTCTGCTGTGTATATGGACCGTTTCCTAACAGTGGTATCAGAGCCAAGAGTACCAAATTTTACAGTTTTTATGTGGATGGTTGATAACATGTATTTGATGATATTATGTTGCCTTATAAAATCTGCCTAAAATCAACATTAAAAACATGTTTTAAGAAATTTATTAATCGATTAATTTAATTTGTTGATGATCTGCAAGTTTGGTATATTGGTGATGGATTTTTGGTTGAAATCAGTGTGTACGATTGATTGAAAATCTGTTTGGAGTGTATATAGTTACTATATGAACATATCCGGAGCTATAGGTCTGTGTATGCTCGCTGCGACGATATAACCCATCGCCACAGCGAGCGTTGTTCACGCTGACATCGGTGACGAAACCAGTGCTCGCCGTGGTGCTATAAAGCATCGCCACGGTGATCATCCTCTGGACAAGTGCTATACAAAAACAGCGCTCGCCATGGCGATATAACCCATCGTCGCAGATATCGTCCTTAGGACGAACGCTATACGAAATCGATGCAACTATCATACATTGAGCGTGAACGTCAAGTAATCAATGTACGCTGTAGCGATCTAACTCATCGCGACAGCGAGCGCACTTTAGAGTGCAAATGGAGCCAGAATGTCAAGTTTCAAAACTTTTGGACCACATCGTAGATCTGCAAATTGTCAGGGGGTAATATAATTAACCCACAAATTTCAAAAATTGATTGTTTTTGAAATGCATGTTTTGTACTTGTTTGTATATTGCATGGTGCACGATACATGAGCCTTAGACCTTAGGGTGAATGTTTTAAAATAATTTTGGGTATGTATGGTTGTATAATTTATTAAAATAGGGTCTGCGTGTCCTACCTTTCTTCTCTTCTTGATGTACATTCTCTTCTCATCTCATTCCCCTCGAATGTAAATCGAGGTTTCTAAATTTATTAATGTAAAGAATTTTGTATAATTATTTTTATTGTAAATTTAGATTGATGTTTTTATAATGTACTTGGAGACGGAACAAAGGACGAGGCAACCATACTTGAAGACTCAAGATATTTATTACAGGACCCCTAGGTGACCCACCGATTCCTCTAGGCTCGAGGAAATCGGTTTTAGTTGGGCCATGTACCGGCACGTTTTATATTATGTTTAGAATGCATGCTAAGGTTGAATGTTGAATAACATGCCAAACAATGTCATTCTAACAAAGATAATAATCTGATGAGACATTAAATAACAAACCCCTCAACTAAGTATATTAAGTCACGTATGCCTTCCATCACCATGGTTTTAATCAAACCACTGTTCGTCGAAACCTTGTTCGCCAAAGCGAAGGGTACACTTCTACCAGTGGGAGGTTAAAATTCATTGGAGTTTTCCTTAATGGTGATGGGTCGACTTAAAATGACGGTTTTGCTTGTTCGCCAAAGCGAAGGTTGATAAACGCGTCATAGGCATAGTAGAGCAGTACACATATTATGTGTACGTGGTGACATGTAGTGTCCACTCTACTGATACTGAGAATCACACTTGAGGACGATGGCATGTACTGTCCATTGGATTGTGTGATTGGCTTGTTGGCTTTCTCACATTTGAGGTTGATAGTGGGAGCTATCAACTGGTGTGGATTAAGTTTGTTGGCCTACCTAATCAACTCATTTTGGCTTGTTCGCCAAAGCGAAGGTTTGAAATGGGCAGGATGGGATCTCGGTCCACTAGGAAAGTCAACGGGCTTTCCCGAGTTAATAGTGAGGGCTATTGGCTTGAGTAAAATAGTGGGAGCATCGTTTAATAAAAGACCATATTAAATAATAATGAACTTTATAATAACTTTATCTTTTCTGCAATTGTAGATTCACCAAAATGAGCATTATGAACCTACGACCGATAATCGAGAAAGAAAACAGGTTGGATGGATCCAATTTCTCATATTGGTATCGTAATCTTCGGATTATACTTAAGTCAGAAAAGAAATTGTATATCCTTGAAAAGCCATACATGGTTGAGCCTGATCCTAATGCCACTCAAGAAGTTAAGGATGTTAGAGTAGATGCCCTGGAGCCAATCAATTATTGTAGAATTGACTCTTTGTAATAATGTTCATTAATCAATAAAAGGTATTTTATTCTATATCGCGTAAATCATTATTATTGAAATATGTATTGATATATGTCCTTAGAATGGTAGAACCGTGACAAGGGTATCAAGTGTTTCAAATCTTGATAGTGAGAACCCTATGAGCACATATGGTGGCCATTCTAGAAACGTTCATAGCCCTGGTATTATTCTGAAGTAAGGGCACAGATAATACGGTGAAGCTATCATAGTGTTGAACAACCCTATAGAAAGGCAGTTACTGATCTCACTTGTCAAGGTTGTTTGGTGACAACCTGGTGTAACACATGGGTGCTTGCTGTAGATGGATATACTACAGCAAGTTCACTGGACTGACCCACTAGAGGATTCCATATGGACAGTAATCCTCCAACCAAAATAAGCATTATGAACCTGCGACCGATAATCAAGAAAGGAAACAAGTTGGATGGATCCAATTTCTGATACTGGTATCGTAATCTTCAGCTTATATTCAAGTAAAAAAAGAAATTGTATATCCTTGAAAAGCCATACATGGCTAAGCCTGATCCTGATGCCACTCAGGAAGTTAAGGATACTTATCAAAGTTCCTTGATGATGCTGATAGCGTTCAATGCTTGATGTTAGCATCAATGACACCTATGCTGCAAAAGTAGCATGAGAATATGGACGCTTCTTCCATTATTCTACACCTCAAAGAGCTTTTCAAAACAAATGCTCGACATGAGAGGTACAAGGTGTCGAAAGCACTGTTTGGGAGTCGTCTGACTGAGGGAGCCCAAGTTGGTCCTCATGTGCTCAAGATGATTGAGCACATAGAGAGGCTTGAGACTTTAGGATGTGGCTTGGATGCAGAATTACAAATGGATTTAATTCTGCAATCTTTGCTTGACTCTTATGCTTCGTTCGTAATGAATTTCAATATGAACACTATGGAGAAAACCCTGTCAGAACTCTTGAACATGCTTAGAATTGCAAAGTAGGACCTGAAAAAGTCCAAGCCTGTTTTATTGGTTGCTGCTGGTAAACCAAAGGGTAACAGCAAGGGTAAGGCCAAGGCTAAACCTAAGCACAAGCCCAAAGGACAGGTTGCTCTTGGGCCTGAGAGTGGCATAGAGAAGGGCAAGGTAGTCTGCTTTTTTTGTGGCAAGCTGGCCACTGGAGGAAACATTGCAAGGCTTTCCTTGCAAGCAAGAAGAAGTCAGATGCTACGACTTTAGGTATTTTTATGATTGAGATTAATTTCTCTCCCTCAACATCTTGGGTCATTGACACAGGATGTGGTACTCACATTTGTACTGATGTGCAGGGACTAAGGCAGAGTAGAGTGCTCGCCAAGGGACAG
Source organism: Pistacia vera (assembly GCF_008641045.1). Lineage (NCBI taxonomy): Eukaryota > Viridiplantae > Streptophyta > Magnoliopsida > Sapindales > Anacardiaceae > Pistacia > Pistacia vera. The sequence continues at coordinate 823,392 of NW_022196136.1, read as the reverse complement.
GTGGACCTAAGAGTTGGAAATGGAGCACATGTGGCTGCATTGGCTGTAGGGACTTATTGTTTATCTTTGCCTACGGGCTTGTTATTGGAACTACATGACTGTTATCACGTACCTTCTATTTCTAGAAATATTATTTCAGTATCCGCTTTGGATAATATAGGGTATCATTTTGAGATATCTAATGGATTGTTGTCCTTTATTGAAACCAAGAAAGCTAAACATAGCGATCAAAACCAGACATATCTCTGGCACTGTAGATTATGTCATGTTAATAAGACCCGCATTGCAAAACTTCAAAGGGATGGAGTTTTTGCCCCTTTTGACTTTCAGTTATTTGAGGTATGCGAGTCATGCCTGTTAGACAAGATGACCAAGTCTCCTTCCACATGACAAGGTGAAAGGGCTACTGAGCTGTTAGGCATTATCCATATTGATGTATGTGGTCCACTAGCAGTTGAAGCCAGAGGTGGATATTCATACTTCATCACATTTACTGATGATTTCAATAGATATGGTTATGTCTACCTTATGAGACATAAATCTGAAGCCTTTGATAAATTCAAGGAATTCAGGAATGAAGTACAAAATATGTTGGCAAAAGTATTAAAGCTCTTCAGTCGGATCGAGGAAGTGAATACTTAAGCTCAAGGTTTTCAAAGTACCTGAAGGAATGTGGGATAGTATCACAACTCACCCCTCCTTATACACCCCAACACAATGGAGGTCAGAAAGGAGGAATAGGACCTTACTTGAGATGGTTAGGTCCATGATGAGTTTTAGTGATTTGCCTGCATCGTTCTGGGGTTATGCCCTAGAGACTGTGACTCACGTTTTGAACCGTGTGCCGTCAAAGTCTGTAGATAAGACTTCATATGATCTATTAAGTGGGCGAAAGCCCAACTTGTCTTATCTAAGGGCTTGGGGTTGCAAAGCTTATGTTAAGAAATTGACTTCGAATAAGCTGGGCCCAAAATCCTGTAAATGTATATTTGTGGGGTATCCAAAGGATACTATTTCTACCATCCAGAAGAGTGCAAAATTTTTGTTGCTCGATCTGGTGTCTTCTTAGAAAAGGAATATTTTCTAAGAAGTACTAGTGGGAGAAAAATAGAACTCGATGAAGTTCTAGAACCATAAGATATACTAGACGAAGGACCGGATGATGTGCCACAAGAAGTGATTAAGCATCATGAGGAGGTTACTCCACAATTTGTGGATCAAAGTGAACCACCTCAAGTAGCACAGGACTACGTAGGTCTAGAAAAGTACGCCATGAGCCCGAGAGATACGGTTATCTCATGACTCAACATGGTGACGTACTAGTCTACCAAGACAATGAACCTAGAACCTACGAAGACACTATATCGGATCCAGATTCTGTGAAATGGCTTGATGCCATGAAATCTGAGATGGACTCCATGTACCAGAACCAAGTGTGGTCTCTGGTGGACCACCTGAAGGGGTAAAACCCATAGGGTGTAAATGGGTCTACAAGAAGAAGACTGACATGGATGGCAACGTGCATACTTATAAAGCATGGCTGGTTGCCAAAGGTTTCAAACAAATTCATGGCATTGATTATGAAGAAACGTTTTTGCCGGTTGCCATGATTAAATCCATCCGCATTATGCTTGCAATTACTGTATATCATGACTATGAGATTTGGCAAATGGATGTCAAAACTGCTTTCCTGAATGGAAACCTTGAGGAGGATGTGTATATGACACAACCTGATGGTTTCATTCTTGATAGTCAAGCTAATAAGGTATGCAAGTTGCAGAGATCCATTTATGGACTCAAGCAAGATTCAAGGAGCTGGAACATTCATTTTGATGAAGCCGTAAAAGAATTTGGTTTTATCAAGAGCGGAGATGAGCCCTGTGTTTACAAGAAAGTGAGTGGGAGTGCAGTAGCATTCCTATTATTGTATGTCGATGACATACTTCTGATCGAGAATGATATATCGAACTTGCAGTCGGCAAAGACTTGGTTATCCAAGTGCTTCTCCATGAAGGACTTAGAGGAAGCAGCTTACACCTTTGGTATAAAGATCTATCGTGATAGATCGCGTAGGTTGCTTGGCCTAAGTCAGAACGCATATATTGACAAAGTACTGAAGAGATTTAGTATGGAAGAATCCAAGAAGGGATTTGTTCTGATGTCACATGGTGTTTATCTCTCTAAGGAATTGTGTCCTAGAACATAAGATGAGAGAAATGGGATGTAGAGGATCCCATATGCATCAGCAATTGGATCCATCATGTATGCCATGTTATGTACCCGGATTGATGTCTTATATGCTTTGAGCACTTATAGTAGATATCAATCAGATCCAGGTGAGCGTCATTGGACGGCTGTCAAGAATATTCTTAAGTACTCGAAGAGGACTAAGGATATGTTCTTGGTTTATGGAGGGGAAGATGAGCTTACTGTAAGAAGATACAGTGATGCTAGTTTCCAAACGGACAAAGATGATTATCGATCGCAATCAGGGTTTGTATTTTGTCTTAATGGCAGTGTAGTGAGCTGGAAAAGCTCCAAGCAAAGCACTATAACGGACTCTACAATGTGTTAGTAAACAACCCAGTTACGCAGTGGAAAACAAAAACATAAACTCTATGGATAATTCCTTAGAACCAAGATCTGGGTACAAAAATTACAGTTTATATAAAATAATCAAATCTGCAGAAAAATCAGTTCAATGTTTAAGAAACCATACCCACGTTTGGAGGCTCCACCAATATTGTCTCTGAACGTGTTTGCTACCGATCCAAGTGTAAGATCGAACCGTAGAGGTCCACACGTAGACAATCAACAAGAACCCAGGAGGGATTTGCTAGATCCTCCTTGGCCTTAAGAAATCAAGAAGAAAACAAAAGAAAGTGTTTGATTTTCAATCAACCAGTAAAGTGGCATAGGAGAGTATTTGGGGCTTGAGGGTTTTTCCTTTTTCAATGAAAATGAAATAATAAAATAACACACTTTCTCTTTTTTTTCAACTAAAACCTTTTTCTTTTATAGTCTTAATTTAGTTGTCCTATTCCCATATGGAATGGGCTTGGGCTCCAACCCAAACACCCCCAAATTTGCCAAACACTCCCAATTAGATATTTTAATATAATTCATCATTATCTCAATTAAAATCAATTAATATTTAATTAACATTTAACAATAATGATGATTTAATTAAATATGCGCGAACACACATTTAACCGTAATTTCACTCATTTAATTTTTTCTAACAAATTAATTGCTACGGACATTTTTAGAATGGCCACCATATGTGCTCATAGGGTTCTCACTATCAAGATTTGAAACACTTGATACCCTCGTCACGGTTCTACCATTCTAAAGACATATATCAATACATATTGCAATAATAATGATTTACGCGATATAGAATAAAATGCCGTTTATTGATTAATGAACATTATTACAAAGAGTTAATTCTACAATAATTGATTGGCTCTAAGACACCTGCTCCAATAAAAATAACTAAGTCCCACTTATATAGTTGATCCCTCAACCCTAAGACTCTCTTAATACAATTAAAACGCACAGTTTTAATAACTATAAATTGCAAACTTCGCCGCGGCGAAGTTTATTGAGTTGGAATTAATTTCACAAATTGACTTGAGAATTTCTCGTCACGGTGAACTTTTTTGAAATTACGAAACTGCCCTCCGCTTGCTTCCTTGCTTGAATCTTCAATCTTTAGTAATCTCCAATAGGAACAAGCTTCATAGTGCTTCGAAACTGCATCAGAACTTCCTTGAATCCTAAGATTCGCTTGTTTCTGGGTCCAGAAACTCAATTCCATAGTATTTGCTATAACTGCATGTTTTGGCCTGAAACATAAAATATATGAAATTAAGTGGCAATTCAGGCACAAAAGAAAGAAGAAGTATCCAAAATCCGGCTAAAAAGCCTAGATAAAACAGTATAATCCTAGGATTATCACCATGTCATTCTATAATCCATACAGCATGCTCTCAACATATCCTCAAGTATCTAATTTGTTCTCTCAGTCTGGCCATCTGTCTAAGGATGGTATGTTGTACTAAATGCTAATCTGGTACCCAAGTTTCTTTGTAGACTGGTCCAAAAAGCTGAAACAAATCTGGAATCTCTATCTGACACTATAGTCTTGGGCACACCATGGAGTCTGACTATCTCCCTGACATAGATCTGAGCCAACTGATCTGAGGTAGTGCTATCCTTTACTGGAAGAAAATGAGCTGATTTCGTTAATCTATCTACTATCACCCATATCACATTATACCCATTTTGAACTCTTAGAAGGCCTGTGTTAAAATCCATTAATATACTTCCCCATTTCCATTCAGGAATGTTGAGTGGCTGAAGCAAACCTAATGGTCTTTGGTGTTCTGCTTTCACCTGTTGACAAACCAAACACTTAGTCACATAATCTCCAATATCTCTCTTCATACCTGGCCACCAATAACTTTTCTTTAAATCTTGATACATCTAGGTTCCTCCAGGATGAACAGTATATGGGTATCATAAGCCTCCGCAAGAATCTTTCTCTTCAACTCAGGATCTTGGGGAATGCATATACGATTCTAGAAATGGAGGACACCATCTAACAGGTGGAATTATGATATCTTGCCCTTAATCACTTGCTGACTTATTTTCTGACACCACTCATCAATAACTTGTTTTTCTTTAATCTCTTCCAGCAAAGGAGGCTGAATCTCTAACCTGGCAAGCCTTCCCGGTATCACCTCTATTTGGTCCTTAATCAACTCTCCCAATAACTCTTTCTGTCTTGTGAGTTGAGACAAGTAGGCCTTTCTACTCAAGGCATCAGCTACTACATTGGCTTTTCTATGTTGATACTTAATTGAACAATCATAATCCTTTACCAGCTCTAACCATCTCTTCTACCTCATATGCAACTCTCTTTGGGTGAAGAAGTACTTCAAGCTTTTACGATTCGTATAAATGTTACTCTTTGCTCCATACAAATAATGCCTTCATATTTTCAGCGCATAAACTACAACAACCAACTCTAGATCTGCATCAATACTGTACCAAGTCCCTGAAATGAGGCATCTGTATAAATATCATAATCTACACTCTCCTGCGATAACACAAGAATATGAGCTGTGGTCAATCTTCTTTTTAACTCTTGAAAACTTTCTTCACAGGCATACGACCATATGAAAGGAGTTCTCTGTTTGGTGACAGCTGTAAGTGGCTTAGCCAACCGAGCAAACCCTGCTACAAACCTATAGTAACTTGCTAGCCCCAAGAAACTTCTAACTTCCTTTACTGTCTTCGGCTTTTGCCATTCCAGAATTGCCTTTACCTTACTTTGATCCACTGAGATGGTATGGCCTAGGAAGATAACTTGATCTAGCCAAAACTCACACTTGGAAAATTTGGCAAACAACTTCTTATCTCGCAATCGTTGTAGCACAAATCTTAGGTGTTCTTCATGCTCTTCTTTTGTCTTAGAATAAACCAGGATATCATCAATAAACACCACTATGAATTGATCAAGACAATCCTGAAACACTCAGTTCATTAAGTCCATAAAGACTGCTGGGGCATTAGTTAACCCAAAAGGCATCACCATAAACTCATAATGCCCATATTTGATCTGAAAAGCAGTCTTGGCAATATCTTGCTCTGTAACCTTACTTGGTGATAACCTGACCTCAAATCAATCTTTGAAAACATAGCTGCTTCTTTCAAATGATCAAACAAATCATCTATGTGAGGTAATGGGTATTTATTCTTCACTGTCACTTTATTTAACCCTCTGTAATCTATACACATCCGTAGAGATCCATCTTTCTTCTTCACAAATAAAATTGGAGCACCCTAAGGAGAATGGCTAGGTCGAATAAAACACTTGTCTAAGAGTTCCTGAAGGTGCTTTTTCAAATCCTGAAGCTTGGCTGGGGCCATCCGGTAAGGGGCTTTAGAAATTGGTGTTGTCCCTGGTGCTAGTTCAATACTGAATTCCACCTCTTTTTCGGAGGTAAACCCGACAAATCTTTCAGAAATACATCTAAAAACTCACGAACTACTGGCACATTCTGAATCTCTAGTTGTGGGACATCACTACTGTGCACTACATGAGCAATATCCCTCGAGCACTCTTTTCTTAGCATCTTCCTGGCCTTTACACTGCTAATTAACAAACTAAGCTGGAGACCCTCACCAAAATTAAACTTATCACCATCATCAAGATTAAATATTGCTTTTTTCTTCCAACAATCAATCTCTACTACAAATCTCCCTAGGAAATCCATGCCCAAAATAACATCAAAATCGGGCATATCAAACACTATCAAATCCATTGGCAACTCCCTTCCATGGATCACTATGAACTCCCCTGGAAGCATCTCCTGAGTTACCACACTAACACCATATGGTAACTCTATCTTAATGGGACAATCCGCTATAATAGGTTTCAAACCTAATCTCTCTAAAATCCCATGTGTAATAAATGAATGTGTTGTTAGAGTAGATACCCTAGAGCCAATCAATTATTGTAGAATTGACTCTTTGTAATAATGTTCATTGATCAATAAGAGGCATTTTATTCTATATCGCGTAAATCATTATTATTGCAATATGTATTGATATATGTCCTTAGAATGGTAGAACCGTGACGAGGGTATCAAGTGTTTCAAATCTTGATAGTGAGAACCCTATGAGCATGTATGGTGGCCATTCTAGAAATGTCCGTAGCCCCAGTATTATTCAAAAGTAAGGGCACAGATAATACGGTAAAGCTATCATAGTGTTGAACGACCCTGTCGAAAGGTAGTGACTAATCTCACTTGTCAAGGTTGTTTGGTGACAACCTGGTCCAACACATGGGTGCTTGTTGTAGGTGAATACACCGCAGCAAGTTCACTAGACTAACCCACCAGAGGATTCTATATGGATGGTAACCCCAGTGTTTATGGAACAAATCCTCTAACGAATGGTGGTGCATATGATCTTTAAACTTGAGATCACCAGAGCGCCTTGCGCACCAATTGGTGCAGTTTGACACTAGCCTAACGCAGTTCTATTCAAAGCTGTCAATACGGTGGTGATTGGCTACATCAAGGAGTGTATCAAGACTATGGTGGATAGACAGAGGATTCATCACTCCCGGGTACGGGAGAAGTTATCTCACAGTGCAATTCAGTATATGGCAATGACACTAAAACTGTGGCCACAGTGGGATTGAGTTGTTGCTCTATCTAGTTTATAATATAGGTCATTGGTCTAGAAACTGAATACATAATATCGAGAGTAACCAAAGGTTGACACTATTTCTATGCATTCGTCTCATCAAGATGATGTATTATGAAAGGATCGAATTGTACGGTAACCATATCGTTGACAGGTAGCTACTTTGCTGAATTTGAATCTATCGGGTGGCCATGATGCCTTGCTAGGGGCCAATCTTGGTCTGTGTATTAGTGAGACGATTAATTGGTGTTAATCGCGATACTATACACTACTGGTATGATGAGGAGCCTATGGGTCACACACAAAGAAGATAATTTAATACTCAGGAAGAAAGAAGGGCGTTTTCGTCTTTTTAGGCGAAATGGTATTTTGGTAATTTCACAGTGCAATTAAATTTGCTAAGGTCGTAGCTTTTTATTTAATTTGTTAGAAAAATTAAATAAGTGAAATTACATTTAAATATGTGTTAGCATATATTTAAATAAATTATCATTATTGTTAAATGTTAATATGTATATTAAATATATATTAATGGATTTTAATTGAGATAATGATGAATTAAAATAAATATCTAATTGGGAGTGTTTGGAAACATGGGGTGTTTGTGTTGGAGCCCAAGCCTATTCCATATGAGAATAGGGCAATTAAAATGTTACTATAAAAGAAATGTTTTAATTGTAAAAGTAAGAGAATTTCATTTATTTCATTTCATTGAAAAGGAGAAAACACACAGCCCCCAAACTCTATCCCACGCCAATTTCAGTTTTGATTGAAAATCAAAATACTCTTCATTTCTTCTTGTTTCTTAAGGCTAAAGAGGATCTAGCAAATCCCTTTTTAGTTCCTTGCGATTGTCTTCGTGTGGACTACGTTGATTCGATCCTATACTTGGGTCGGTAGCAAACTACATTCAGAGACAATTTGGAGGAGCCTACAAACGTGCATATGATTTCTTAAACTCTAGATTAATTTTCTGCAGATTCTTATTTGGTATAAACTGTAAAATTGTACCCTGATCTTGGTTCCATGGAACGATCCTTGTTATTATTGTTTTATTTTCCACTACCTCAATGGATCGTTTCCTAACAGTGGTATCAGAGCCTAGGGTACCAAATTTTACAGTTTTATGTGGATGGTTGATTACATGTATTTGATTGATAATATGTTGCCTTAAAGAATCTGCGTAAAATATGCCTTAAAAGCCTTAAAAGCATGTTTTAAGAAATCAATTAATCGATTAATTTTAATTTGTTGATGATCTGCAAGTTTGGTATATTGGGTGATGGATTTTTGTTGAACTCAGTGTGTATGATTGATTGCAAAATCCATTTGGTGTGTATTTGGTTACTGTTTGAACTGATCTGGAGCTACAGATCAGTGCACGCTCACCGCGGCGATATAACCCATTGTCGCGATGTGCATGATTGGCTTTCACGCTGATTGAGAAATCAGCGCTCGCCGCGACGATATAAACCATCGCCGTGGTAATCGTCCTTAGGACGAGTGCTGTACGAAATCAGCGCTCGTCGCGGCGATCATCCTTCGGACGAGCACTGTACATAATCAGCGCTCGCTGTGGCAATATAACCTATCACCACGGCGATCGCACGTTGAGCGTGAACGTCAAGATAACTAGCAGACGCTGCAGCGATCTAACTCATCGCCATAGCGAGCGCACTTCCGAGTGTGTAGGGGCCAGATTGTAAAGTTTCAAAACTTTTAGACCAAATTGCAGTTCTGAAAATTGTCAGGGGGTAATTAATTGACCCACCAATTACAAAAATTGATTGTTTTTTAAATGTATGCTATGTACTTGTTTGTATATTGCATGGTGCCCGGTACATGAGCCTTAGACCTATGGTGAATGTTTTAAATTTTTTTGGGTATGTATGGTTGTAAATTTATTAAATGGGGCCTGTGTGTCCTGCCTTTCTCCTCTTCTCAATGTGCATTCTCTTCTCATCTCACTCCCCTCGAATATAAATCGAGGTTTCTAAATTTATTGATGTAAAATTAGTTTAATATTAATTTTATTGTAAATTTAAAATGATTTTTGTAATGTACTTAAAGACGGAGCAAAGGACGAAGAAACCATACTTGAACACTCAAGATATTTATTACAGGACCCCTAGGTGACCCACCAATTCCTCTAGGCTCGAGGAAATCGGTTTTTAGTTGGGCCATGTATCGACACATTTTAATATTGCGTTTAGAATGCATGCTAAGGTTGAATGTTGAATAACATGCCAAACAATGTCATTCTAACAAAGATAATAATCTAGTGAGACATTAAATAAGAAACCCTCAATTAAAGTATATTAAGTCACGTAAGCCTTCCATCACCATGGTTTTAATCAAACCACTGTTCGTCGAAACCTTGTTCGCCGAAGCGAAGGGTAGACTTCTACCAGTGGGAGGTTAAAATGCATTGGAGTTTTCCTTAATGGTGATGGGTCAACTTAAAATGACAGTTTTGCTTGTTTGCCGAAGCGAAGGGTAGACTTCTACCAGTGGGAGGTTAAAATGCATTGGAGTTTTCCTTAATGGTGATGGGTCAACTTAAAATGAGGGTTTTGCTTGTTCACCAAAGCGAAGGTTGATAAACGCGTCATAGGCATAATAGAGTAGTACACATATTATGTGTATGTGGTGACATGTAGTGTTCACTCTACTGATATTGAGAATCACACTTGAGGACAATGGTTGGAGTCATTGGATTGTGTGATTGGCTTGGCTTTTTCACGTTTGAGGTTGATAGTAGGAGCTATCAACAGGTGTAGATTAAGTTTGTTGGCCTACCTAATCAACTCATTTTGGCTTGTTCACCAAAGCAAAGGTTTGAAATAGGCCGGATGGGATCTCAGTCCACTAGGAAAGTCAACGGGCTTTCTCGAGTTGATAGTGAGGGCTATTGACTTGAGTAAAATAGTGGGAGCATCGTGTAATAAAAGACCATATTAAATAATAATCAACTTTATAATGAATTTATTTTCTGCAATTGTAGATTCACCAAAATGAGCATTATGAACCTACGACCAATAATCGAGAAAGAAAACAGATTGGATGGATCCAATTTCTCAGACTGGTATCGTAATCTTCGGATTATACTCAAGTCAGAAATGAAATTGTATATCCTTGAAAAGCCATACATGGCTGAGCCTGATCTTGATGCCACTCAGGAAGTAAAGGATACTTATCAAAAGTTCCTTGACGATGCTGATGGCGTACAATGCTTAATGTTAGCATCCATGACTCCTATGTTGCAAAAGCAGCATGAGAATATGGACGCTTCTTCCATTATTCTACACCTCAAGGAGCTTTTCGAAACAAATGCTCAACATGAGAGGTACAAGGTGTCGAAAGCACTGTTTGGGAGTCATCTGACTGAGGGAGCCTAATTCGGTCCTCATGTGCTTAAGATGATCGAGGACATAGAGAGGCTTGAGACTTTGGGATGTGGCTTGGATGCAGAATTACAAATGGATTAAATTCTGCAATCCTTGCCTGACTCTTATGCTCTGTTCATAATGAATTTCAATATGAACACGATGGAGAAAATCCTGTAAGAACTTTTGAACATGCTGAGGATTGTAGAGCAGGACTTGAAAAAGTCCAAGCCTGTTTTATTAGTTGCTGCCAGAAAAGCAAAGGGTAACGGCAAGGGTAAGGCCAAGGCCAAACCCAAGCCCAAGCCCAAGCCCAAGCCCAAGCCCGAGCCCAAGCCCAAGCCCAAGCCCAAGCCCAAGCCCAAGGGGCAGGTTGCTCTTGGTCCTGAGAGTGGCATAGGGATGGGCAAGGTAGTGTGCTTCTTTTGTGGCAAGCCTGGCCAGTGGAGGAAACACTGCAAGGCTTTCCTCGCAAGTAAGAAGAAGTCAGATGCTACAACTTCAGGTATTTTTATGATTGAGATTAATTTCTCTCCCTCAATATCTTGGGTCATTGACATAGGATGTGGTACTCACATTTGTACTGATGTGCAGGGACTAAGGCAGAGTAGAGTGCTCGCCAAGGGAGAGGTGGACCTACGAGTTGGAAATGGAGCACATGTGGCTGCATTAGCTGTAGGGACTTATTGTTTATCTTTGCCTACGGGCTTATTGTTGGAACTACATAACTGTTATCACGTACCTTCTATTTCTAGAAATATTATTTCAGTATCCGTTTTGGATAATATGGGGTATCATTTTGAGATATCTAATGGATTGTTGTCCTTTAGTTTGAATGGTATTCTATTTGGAATTGCAAGGTTATATAATGGATTATATGTTCTTGATTTAAACAATAAAGATATTCTCAATATTGAAACCAAGAAAGCTAAACATAGCGATCAAAACCAAACATATCTCTGGCATTGTAGATTGTGTCATGTTAATAAGACTCGCATTGCAAAACTTCAAAGGGATGGAGTTTTGGCCCCTTTTGACTTTCAGTCATTTGAGGTATGCGAGTCATGCCTTTTAGGCAAGATGACCAAGTCTCCTTTCACAGGACAAAGTGAAAGGGCTACTGAACTGTTAGGCATCATCCATAGTGATGTATGTGGTCCACTAACAGTTGAAGCCAGAGGTGGATATTCATACTTCATCACATTTACTGATGATTTCAGTAGATATGGTTATGTCTACCTTATGAGACATAAATCTGAAGCCTTTGATAAATTCAAGGAATTCAGGAATGAAGTACAGAATATGTTGGGCAAAAGTATTAAAGCTCTTCGGTCGGATCGAGGAGGTGAATACTTAAGCTCGGGGTTTTCTGAGTACCTGAAGGAATGTGGGATAGTATCACAACTCACCCCTCCTTATACACCCCAACACAATGGAGTGTCAGAAAGGAGGAATAGGACCTTACTTGACATGGTTAGGTCCATGATGAGTTTTAGTGATTTACCTGCATCGTTCTGGGGTTATGCCCTAGAGACTGCGACTCACGTTTTAAACCGTGTGCCGTCAAAGTCTGTAGATAAGACTCCATATGAGCTATGGAGTGGGCGAAAGCCCAACTTGTCTTATCTAAGGATTTGGGGTTGCGAAGCTTATGTTAAGAAATTGACTTCGAACAAGCTGGGCCCAAAATCCTGTAAATGTATATTTGTGGGGTATCCAAAGGAGACCAAAGGATACTATTTCTACCACCCAGAAGAGCGCAAAATTTTTGTTGCTCGATCTGGTGTCTTCCTAGAAAAGGAACATTTTCTAAGAAGTACTAGTGGGAGAAAAGTAGAACTCGATGAAGTTCTAGAACCACAAGATATACTAGACGAAGGACGGGATGATGTGCCACAAGGAGTGGTTGAGCATCATGAGGAGGTTACTCCACAAATTGTGGATCAAAGTGAACCACCTCAGGTAGCACAGGAGCTACGTAGATCTGGGAGAGTACGCCATGAGCCCGAGAGATACGGTTATCTCGTGACTCAACATGGTGACGTACTAGTCTATCAAGACGATGAACCCAGAACCTACGAAGACGCTATATCGGATCCAGATTCCATTAAATGGCTTGAAGCCATGAAATCTGAGATGGACTCCATGTACCAGAACCAAGTGTGGTCTCTGGTGGAACCACCTGAAGGGGTAAAACCTATAGGGTGTAAATGAGTCTTCAAGAAGAAGACTGACATGGATGGCAAGGTGCATACTTATAAAGCACGACTGGTTTCCAAAGGTTTCAAACAAATTCATGGCATTGACTATGAAGAAACCTTTTCACTGGTTGCCACGATTAAATCCATTCGGATTATGCTTGCGATTGCTGCATATCATGACTATGAGATTTGGATAATGGATGTCAAAACAGCTTTCCTGAACGGAAACCTTGAGGAGGATGTGTATATGACACAACCTAATGGTTTCGTTATTGATAGGCAAACTGATAAGGTATGCAAGTTGCAGAGATCCATATATGGACTCAAGCAAACTCCAAGGAGCTGGAACATTTGTTTTGATGAAGCCATAAAAGAATTCGATTTTATCAAGAATGAAGATGAGCCCTCTGTTTACAAGAAAGTAAGTGGGAGGGCAGTAGTATTCCTAGTGTTGTATGTCGATGACATACTTCTGATTGAGAATGAAAAAACAAACTTGAAGTCGGTAAAGACTTGGTTATCCAAGTGCTTCTCCATGAAGGACTTAGGGGAAGCAGCCTACATCCTTGGAATAAAGATCTATCGTGATAGATCGCGTAGGTTGCTTGGCCTAAGTCAGAGTGCATACATTGACAAAGTACTGAAAAGATTCAGTATGGAAGAATCCAAGAAGGGATTTCTTCCGATGTCACATGGTGTTTATCTTTCTAAGGAATTGTGTCCTAGAACACAAGATGAGAGACATAAGATGAAGAGGATCCCATATACATCAGCAATTGGATCCATCATGTATGCCATGTTATGTACCCGGATTGATTTCTCATGTGCTTTGAGCACTTGTAGTAGATATCAATCGGATCTAGGTGAGCGTCACTGGATGGCTGGCAAGAATATTCTTAAGTACCTAAAAAGGACTAAGGATATGTTCTTGGTTTATGGAGGGGAAGATAAGCTCACTATAAGAGGATACAGTGATGCTAGTTTCCAAACGGACAAAGATGATTATCGATCGCAATCAGGGTTTGTATTTTGTCTCAAAGGGGGTGCAGTGAGCTAGAAGAGCTCCAAGCAAAGCATTGTAGCAGACTCTACAATGGGGGTTGAGTATATTGCATTGTTAGATGCAGCCAAGGAGGCAGTCTGGCTTAAGAAGTTCATTACTGAACTTGGAGTGGTTCCCACTATTGTTGATCCTATAGACATCTATTGTGACAACAATGGAGCAATTGCTCAAGCCAGGGAACCATGGTCTCATCAGAAGTCTAGACACATACTCAGACGATTCCATCTCATCATAGAGATAGTTGAGAGGAAAGACGTGCAGATTAGTAAAGTGCATACTGACGACAATCTCGCAGATCCACTGACAAAGCCTCTGTCATAGTAGAAGCATGAAAGGCACTTAAGATCATTTGGTATTAAATACATGAATGATTGGCAATGGTGCAAGCGGGAGATTGTTAGAGTAGATGCCCTAGAGCCAATCAATTATTGTAGAATTGACTCTTTGTAATAATGTTCGTTGATCAATAAAAGACATTTTATTCTATATCGCGTAAATCATTATTATTGTAATATGTATTGATATATGTCCGTACAATGGTAGAATCGTGATGAGAGTATCAAGTGTTTCAAATCTTGATAGTGAGAACACTATGAGCACATATGGTGGTCATTCTAGAAATGTCCGTAGCCCTAGTATTATTCTGAAGTAAGGGCACAGATAATACGGTAAGGCTATCATAGTGTTGAACGACCCTGTCGAAAGGTAGTGACTGATCTCACTTGTCAAGTTTGTTTGGTGACAACCTGGTGCAACACATGGGTGCTTGCTGTAGGTGAATACACCACAGCAAGTTCACTAGACTGACCCACCAAAGGATTCCATATGGATGGTAACCCTAGTGTCTATGGAACAAATCCTCTAACGAATAATGGTGCATGTGATCCTTAGACTTGAGATCACCGGAGTGTCTTGTACAACGATTGGTGCAGTTTGACACCAGCTTAATGCAGTTCTATTTAGAGCGGTCAATATGGTGGTGATTGGCTGCATCAAAGAGTGTATCAAGACTATGGTGGATAGACAGAGGATTCATCACTCACGGGTATGAGAGAAGTTATCTCACAGCGCAATTCAGTATATGGCAATGACATTAAAATTGTGGCCATAGTGGGATTGAGTTGTTGCTCTATCCAGTTTATAATACAGGTCATTGGTCCAGAAATTAAATGCATAATATCGAGTAACTGAAGGTTGACACTATTTCTATGCCTTCGTCTCGTCGAGATAACGTATGATGAAAAGATCAAATTGTACGGTAACTATATCATTGACAGGTAGCTACTTTGCTGAATCCGAATATATCAGGTGGCCATGATGCCTTGTTAGGGGCCAATCTTGGTCTGTGTATTAGTGAGACGATTAATTGGTGTTAATCGTGATACTATATACTACCGGTATGATGAGGAGCCTATGGGTCACACACGTGGAAGATAATTTAAGACTCAGGAAGAAAGAAGGGCGTTTTCATCTTTTTGGGTGAAAGGGTATTTTGGTAATTTCACAGTGCAATTAAATTTGCTGAGGTCGTAGCCTTTTATTTAATTTATTAGAAAAATTAAATAAGTGAAATTACATTTAAATATGTGTTAGCATATATTTAAATAAATTATCATTATTGTTAAATGTTAATATATATATATATATTAAATATATATTAATGGATTTTAATTGAGATAATGATGAATTAAAATAAATATCTAATTGGGAGTGTTTGGAAACATGGGGTGTTTGTGTTGGAGCCCAAGCCTATTCCATATGAGAATAGGGCAATTAAAATGTTACTATAAAAGAAATGTTTTAATTGTAAAAGTAAGAGAATTTCATTTATTTCATTTCATTGAAAAGGAGAAAACACACAGCCCCCAAACTCTATCCCACGCCAATTTCAGTTTTGATTGAAAATCAAAATACTCTTCATTTCTTCTTGTTTCTTAAGGCTAAAGAGGATCTAGCAAATCCCTTTTTAGTTCCTTGCGATTGTCTTCGTGTGGACTACGTTGATTCGATCCTATACTTGGGTCGGTAGCAAACTACATTCAGAGACAATTTGGAGGAGCCTACAAACGTGCATATGATTTCTTAAACTCTAGATTAATTTTCTGCAGATTCTTATTTGGTATAAACTGTAAAATTGTACCCTGATCTTGGTTCCATGGAACGATCCTTGTTATTATTGTTTTATTTTCCACTACCTCAATGGATCGTTTCCTAACAGTGGTATCAGAGCCTAGGGTACCAAATTTTACAGTTTTATGTGGATGGTTGATTACATGTATTTGATTGATAATATGTTGCCTTAAAGAATCTNTAATTGTAAAAGTAAGAGAATTTCATTTAACTCATTTCATTGAAAAGGAGAAAACACACAGCCCCCAAACTCTCTCCCATGCCAGTTTCAGTTTTGATTGAAAATCAAAATACTCTTCATTTCTTCTTGTT
Organism: Pistacia vera; assembly: GCF_008641045.1. Taxonomy (NCBI): domain Eukaryota; kingdom Viridiplantae; phylum Streptophyta; class Magnoliopsida; order Sapindales; family Anacardiaceae; genus Pistacia; species Pistacia vera. Next base: position 807,079 of record NW_022196136.1, on the reverse strand, counting down.
TCTTAAGGCTAAAGAGGATCTAGCAAATCCCTCTTTAGTTCCTTGCGATTGTCTTTGTGTGGACTACGTCGGTTCGATCCTATACTTGGGTCGGTAGCAAAATACGTTCAAAGACAACTTGGAGGAGCCTCCAAATGTGCGTATGATTTCTTAAACTCTAGATTAATTTTCTGCAGATTCTTATTTGGTATAAACTGTAAAATTGTACCCTGATGTTGGTTCTATAGAATGATCCTTGTTATTATTGTTTTGTTTTCTGCTGCCTCAATGGATCGTTTCCTAACATGTGTGGCTCCAGAATCAATTAATGCATAAAAAGGAACTGAGTGAAATAACAACTGACCTATAACTGCGGATGGGCTAGCTTTAGCTTCACTCTGAGCTACTGTAAACACCCGAGCATTCGTACCTCTAGGTGTTTGCGTTGCGGGTGTAGGAGGGGCTTTGCAATCTCTCATCATGTGCCCTGGCTACCGGCATATATAGCATACATTTCAGCCCAAATTTTTAAGACACTTCCTAGAATGATTTCTTCCGCACTTCTAGCACTGGGGAACTTTAAAAGTTCTCGGCCTTTTATTCTGCCAATCCCTCTTGTTCTTCTCAGGTTGAAATCTTTTCTTATTTCTCACCTATCTATTAGTGGGGGCATCAGCTCTATCTCTCTATGGAGCAGGAGGTGGAACACTAGGGGCTACTGCTGATGGAGTTGCTGGGTTTAGCTTGTTCACAAATATTTCTGCCCGTAAGGCTCATTCCAATGCTTCACTGTATGTCTGAGGGGGCTGGGCACCGGCCATCACATCTCGGGCTATTTCTGGTTTCAGCCTATGCACGAACTTATCCCTCCTCAATTCTGGTGTACTCACTACACCTGGCGCAAACCTTGCCAGGGAATTAAATTTCACTGAATATTCTTTCACTAAGCTAGTCCCCTGTTGCACACTGATAAACTCCTGAACCTTTTCATAAACTCGATCAGCTGTTGTATATTCTGCCTCAAACAATCTTCTGAAATCTCCTCAAGTCATCGAGGCTATATCATGAGTATCCTCCATCAATGCCCACCATATACGGGCATCACCCCTAAATAGAAAGCTTGCATACTGAATCTTCTCCCGGTTTGTCATAGGGAAAAGTGTTGTCGTACGCTACATGGATATAAACCACTCTTCTGCCACTATTGGGTCCGTCGTACCCCTGAATTCTGACGGTTGATGTTGACGAGGCAACCCATATATCGGCTCAATAAGATTCTACACTATCGGGGTTATCGGCCTCTCTCTCTCCTCTCTGGGGGTCGGTGTAAGGAAACAATCCATTGAGGCAGCGGAAAACTAAACATTAATAACAAGGATCGTTCCATGGAACCAAGATCATGGTACAATTTTTACAGTTTATATCGCAATACGAATATGCAGAAAATTAATCTAGAGTTTAAGAAACCATACGCATGTTTGGAGGCTCCTCCAAATTTGTCTCTGAATGTATTTTTCTACCGACCCAAGTGTAGGGTCGAACCGACCTAGTCCACACGAAGACAATCACAAGGAACTAAGGAGGGATTTGCTCGATCCCTCTTTAGCCTTAAGAACAAAGAAGAAATAAACAGAAATTGATTTTAGGCAAAAAATCAATTCTGGTGTGAGAGAGTAAATAACGGGCTGTGTGTTTTTCTTTTTCAATGAAAATGAGTGTAATGAAAAACTCTAACTCTTACAAAGAAACCTTTTTCTTTTATAGTAAAATTTAATTGCGCTATACCCATATGGAATAGGCATGGGCTCCAACCCAAACATCCCATGTTTCCAAACACTCATAATTAGATATTTATTTTAATTCATCATTATCTCAATTAAAATCTATTAATATATATATATATATATAAACATTTAACAATAATGATAATTTATTTAAATATATGCTAACACATATTTAAATGTAATTTCACTTATTTAATTTTTCTAACAAATTAAATAAAAGGCTACGACCTCAGCAAATTTAATTGCACTATGAAATTACCAAAATACCCTTTCACCCAAAAAGACGAAAATACCCTTCTTTCTTCCTGAGTCTTAAATTATCTTCTATGTGTGTGACCCATAGGCTTTTCATCATACCGGTAGTGTATAGTATCGCGATTAACACCAATTAATCATCTCACTAATACACAGACCAAGATTGGCCCCTAGCAAGGCATCATAGCTACTTGTCAACAATATCGTTACCGTACAATTCGATCTTTTCATCATACGTTATCTCGACGAGACAAAGGCATAGAAATAGTGTCAACCTTCGGTTACTCTCAATATTATGTATTCAGTTTTTGAACCAATGACTTGTATTATAAACTGGATAGAGCAACAACTCAATCCTACTATGGCCACAGTTTTAGTGTCATTGCCATATACTAAATTGCGCCGTGAGATAACTTCTCCCATACCCGGGAGTGATGAATCCTCTGTCTATCCACCATAGTCTTGATACACTCCTTGATACAGCCAATCACCACCGTATTGACAGCTCTGAAAAGAACTGCGTTAGGCTAGTGTCAAACTGTACCATTCGGTGCACAAGGTGCTCCGGTGATCTCAAGTCTAAGGATCACATGCACCACCATTTGAAGAGGATTTGTTCCATAGACATTGGGGTTACCATCCATATGGAATCCTCTGGTGGGTCAGTCTAGTGAACTTGCTGCGGTGTATTCGCCTACAGCAAGCACCCATGTGTTGCACCAGGTTGTCACCTAACAACCTTGACAAGTGAGATCAGTCACTGCCTTTCGACAGGGTCGTTCAACGCTAAGATAGCCTTATCGTATTATCTGTGCCCTTACTTTAGAATAATACTAGGGCTACGGATGTTTCTAGAATGGCCACCATATCTGCTCATAGGGTTCTCGCTATCAAGATTTGAAACACTTGATACCTTCGTCACCGTTCTACCATTCTAAGGACATATATCAATACATATTGCAATAATAATTATTTACGCAATATAGAATAAAATGTCTTTTATTATTGATTAATGAACATTATTACAAAGAGTCAATTGTACAATAATTGGTTGGCTCTAGGGCATCTACTCTAACAATCTCCTACTTGCGCTATAGCCAATCATTCATGTATTTAATACCAAATGATCTCAAGTGCCTTTCATGCTTCTGCTGTGACAGAGGCTTTGTCAGTGGATTTGTGAGATTTTCGTCAGTATGCACTTTACTAATCTGTACGTCTTTCCCCTCAACTATCTCTCTGATGAGATGGAATCTTCTGAGTATGTGTCTGGACTTCTGATGAGACCGTGGTTCCCTGGCTTGAGCAATTGCTCCATTGTTGTCACAATAGATGTCTATGGGATCAATAATCGTGGGAACCACACCAATTTCAGTAATGAACTTCTTAAGCTAGATTGCCTCCTTAGTCACATCTGACAATGCAATATACTCGACCTCCATTGTAGAGTCTGCTACAGTGCTTTGCTTGGAGCTCTTCTAGCTCACTGCACCGCCATTGAGATAAAATACAAACCCTGATTGCAATCGATAATCATCTTTGTTCGTTTGAAAACTAGCATCACTGTATCCTCTTACAGTGAGCTCATCTTCCCCTCCATAAACCAAGACCATATCCTTAGTCCTCTTCAGGTACTTAAGAATATTCTTGACAGCCATCCAGTGACACTCACCTAGATCCGATTGATATCTACTACAAGTGCTCAAAGCACATGAGACATCAATCCGAGTACATAGCATGTCATACATGATGGATCCAATTGCTAATGCATATGGGATGCTCTTCATCTTATCACTCTCATCTTGTGTTCTAGGACACAATTCCTTAGAGAGATAAACACCATGTGACATCGAAAGATATCCCTTCTTGGATTCTTCCATATTAAATCTTTTCAGTACTTTGTCAATATCTGCACTTTGACTTAGGCCAAGCAACCCATGAGATCTATCACGATAGATCTTTATACCAAGGATGTATGTTGTTTCCCCTAAGTCCTTCATGGAGAAGCACTTGGATAACCAAGTCTTTACCAACTGCAAGTTTGGTATATCATTCCCGATCAGAAGTATGTCATCGACATACAAAACTAGGAATACTATTGCGCTCCCACTCACTTTCTTGTAAACACAAGGCTCATCTTCATTCTTGATAAAACCGAATTCTTTTACGGCTTTATCAAAACGAATGTTCTAGCTCCTTGAAGCTTGCTTGAGTCCATATATGGATCTCTGCAACTTGCATACCCTATCACCTTGCCCATCAAGAACGAAACCATCAGGCTGTGTCATATACACATCTTCCTCAAGGTTTCCGTTCAGGAAAGCTGTTTTGACATCCATTTGCCAAATCTCATAGTCATGATATGCAGCAATCGTAAGCACAATCCAGATGGATTTAATATGGCAACCGGTGAAAAGATTTCTTCATAGTCAATGCTATGAATTTGTTTGAAACCTTTGGCAACCAGTCGTGCTTTTATAAGTATGCACCTTGCCACCCATGTCAGT